>NW_027650035.1:0-187500 GCF_965287045.1 Carcharhinus amblyrhynchos | reverse complement strand
CATGCTAAATTGCCCCTTAGTGTCCAAAGATGTGTAGGTTAGGTGGATTGGCCATGCTACATTGCCCCTTAGAGTACAAGTTAACAAGTTTAAATTGTACCATGTTGTGATCGCTATCACTAAAATGCTCCCCCACCACCACCTCAACCACCTGTCGGGCTTCATGCCCCAGACTCGGGTCCAGCACAGCTCCTTCCCATGTTGGACCCTCCACGTATTGATTTAAAAAGTTCTCCTGTACACATTTCAGGAAATCTCCAAGCCCTTAACACTATGTATATCCCAGTTAATATTGGGAAAGTTGAAATCACCCAATACAATAACCCTTTGTCATTGCCTTTACACACCTCCACTGAGCATATATTTGCTCCTCAATATGCCCCTATCTGGGGATCTATAATAAACACCTAACAATGTGGCTACCCCCTAACTTCTTACCTCTGTCACCTCACTCCAACCTGCAAACCTCAGAGAAAGCTGCATCCCCCCAATTCCAACCACTTAAACACCCCTGATACTAATTTCTCCGTTACGCCTTCATCTGCAGCACCCAGAATTCTGCAGTTCCCTAAAAAAAAGCCCCTCTACCTCCACCTCTCTCCCTCCTTACTTAAGAAGCCCTTCTTTGACCAAAGGTTTGATCACCTGTTCTAATAACCTCTGTAAGTAGCGCCATGTTAGGATCTGTGTTGTAACGCCCCTGTTATTGTCTGAATGGCAACTTATGTCACCCAGCCATTTATCAAAACATTTTCCAGGCATTCTAGTTTAATGAGTTGACTCCTTAATTGACACAACAATCTCCCTTTATTTAACCCTTTCGGTACCAACTCAGACTTAAACAGTTGCAACTTGCTAACCCTTTTACTGAACTTTAACTCTTAACTGAACTGGCCCACTAAACCTTGCTTTGAATGGTTTACCTACCACTGGTAATAACTTTACCCGAACTTTAGCTCTGAACTAAATATTAACTCTAATTACTTAACTGACAAAAGGGTTTCAGGAAAAACTGGCCAGAAATACCCCCGATGTAGACTCTATCTTCCCTCTGAAGAAGTCCCTTTAGGGCACACTTCTTACAATGGTTAGTCTCCATAGAGTTGTCGCTGGAGACAAAGGAGTGCATGTGTCTTTTATCTACAAATTCCTTCACTTGCTTCCAGAAGATTCTTCGGCGTTCTTGTGTAACAGGAAACTGATCACATGGCTCTTTAAGGAAAGAACCTATCCTTGTCCCTCATAATTTTATAAACTTCTATCAGGTCGCCCCCTCAGCCTCCGTCTTTCCAGGGAGAACAATCCCAGAAAGAGGCCCTTCGGCCCATCGAGTCTGCACCAACCACAATCCCACCCAGGCCCTACCCCCATATCCCTACATATTTACCCGTAAACCCCTCTAACCTAAGCATCTCAGGACTCTAAGGGGCAATTTCTTAGCATGGCTGAACAACCTGACCCGCACATCTTTGGACTGTGGGCGGAAACCGGAGCACCCGGAGGAAACCCACGCAGACACGGGGAGAATGTGCATACTCCACACAGACAGTGACCCGAGGCTGGAATTGAACCTGGATCCCTGGCGGTGTGAGGCAGTGGTGCTAACCCACTGTGTTTTCTGATGACTGTGTAAGAATATCCCATTGTTATGGGACCTTAGAAGACCTTAAAGGGGGTGAGATGTTATATATTCCAGTTACTGTGTGTCGCACAGTCCCGTTAAGGGCTGGGTGATGTGGTCAATCCATAACATCATCAAATACTTTGCAGGTTTTGTTCAGTCGAGATCCAGTCCCTGTGGAGTAAGCAGCTGCTTAATAAACTCCTCCTGTTACATCTCAAATCCATGTGCTACTACTTTCTATTCTCTAACCCTGCAACAAGTTCTACAAATATAACACTAACCTTTCGAGATGCCCAGATCCCTCTGTACCTCAGAGCAATCTCTCACCGTTTAAATAACACGCTGCTTTTCTAATCTTTTTGCATTTTCTATTCTCCGACATTATACTCCTTCTGCCAAATAATTGCCCACTTGTTTAGCCTACCTTTGTTGACCCCTTCCTCCTCCTGACAACTTACTTTCCAACCTATTTAGCGACCTCACACTCGCTCCCTTCATCCAAGTCCCTGTCTCCATGGACCATGGTTCGGGTTCTTATAGAACAAGGTGCGTATGGCTGGCCTCGAGTGTGTGGTGTAGGAACATTTTAGGTGGGTGTTAAATGTATAACGAAGTTGCGACAACACAAAAGTTACCATTTAACCTGAAGGCAAAGATTCCAGCTCTCTCCCTGCCCTCAGTGGTTGCACTAACGCAGACTTTCCTCTCCATTTGCAGCTAGTAATTCCCGCAACAGGTCACTAGTCCATCGCTGGGGGGAACAGGTCACTAGTCCATCACGGGGGGAACAGGTCACTAGTCCATCGCTGGGGGAACAGGTCACTAGTCCATCGCTGGGGGGAACAGGTCACTAGTCCATCGCTGGGGGAACAGGTCACTAGTCCATCGCTGGGGGGGGACAGGTCACTAGTCCATCGCTGGGGGGTCAGGTCACTAGTCCATCGCTGGGGGCAGGTCACTAGTCCATCGCTGGGGGAACAGGTCACTAGTCCATCGCTGGAGGGGGAACAGGTCACTAGTCCATCGCTGGGGGAACAGGTCACTAGTCCATCGCTGGGGGAACAGGTCACTAGTCCATCGCTGGAGGGAACAGGTCACTAGTCCATCGCTGGGGGAACAGGTCACTAGTCCATCGCTGGGGGAACAGGTCACTAGTCCATCGCTGGGGGGCAGGTCACTAGTCCATCACGGGGGGAACAGGTCACTAGTCCATCGCTGGGGGAACAGGTCACTAGTCCATCGCTGGAGGGAACAGGTCACTAGTCCATCGCTGGAGGGAACAGGTCACTAGTCCAACGCTGGGGGGAACAGGTCACTAGTCCATCGCTGGAGGGAACAGGTCACTAGTCCATCGCTGGAGGGAACAGGTCACTAGTCCATCGCTGGAGGGAACAGGTCACTAGTCCATCGCTGGAGGGAACAGGTCACTAGTCCATCGCTGAGGGAACAGGTCACTAGTCCATCGCTGGAGGGAACAGGTCACTAGTCCATCGCTGGAGGGAACAGGTCACTAGTCCATCGCTGTGGGGGGAACAGGTCACTAGTCCATCGCTCGGAGGGGGGGTTATAGTTTGAGGGTACCACTCTATACCAAGTGTGGCAGACCGGGAGTCTGTCCTGCTCTTACCGCCAGCCATCGGTGCATTTGGAAGGATTCTACAGGTTGACAATCGACCGGTTTTGGTCACGTTATGAACACCTTGAACACCCATCAGGTCCAGTGGGGGGGCGACTCAAATCTGGGGCTCCTGGCTCAGAGGCAGCGATGCTAACTCTTTTGTATCAGACGTTTGTGTCTTTTTCCCAATGGAAGAAGGTGGAAGAGAGAATGTCCGGGGTGTGTGGGGTCCTTAATTATGCCGGCTGCTTTTCTGAGGCAGCGGGAAGTGTAGACAGAGTCAATGGATGGGAGGCTGGACTGGGTTACATTCACGACCTTTTGTGGTTTCTTGCGGTCTTGGGCAGAGCAGGATCACATACCAAGCTGTGATACACCCAGGAAGAATGCTTTCTATGGGGCATCTGTAAAAGTTGGTGAGAGTCATAGCACGTAGTGGGGAATTTTGATTCAGTGGCCAGATATTTTTAGAAAAACTAAAGTATTTCCGAAAATGCAAACTTTGCAAAGATGAAATGACCCTGTTTAAAAGCATAACAAAAGTTATTTTAAAACTAGTTTGTTAAAACATGGAAAAATCAAACATGACATAAGAAAAGACAGAACAGTAACCTTGACCAAAGAGAGATCTCAGATATGCCACAGCACACAGGGCTTCCTCAAAACATCCTGTCTTCATGCCAAAATACAAGTTAATTCTACTCTTTTGTTATCTATAGTTCAACCCATTAATTAGCTAAGTGTGATTTCGTTTATTACTAATATTTCAGTCTAATCATGACAGTATTTTAAAACAATTACAATCTGCCACCTTAAATAATGTGA
The DNA here is from genome assembly GCF_965287045.1 of Carcharhinus amblyrhynchos. NCBI lineage: Eukaryota > Metazoa > Chordata > Chondrichthyes > Carcharhiniformes > Carcharhinidae > Carcharhinus > Carcharhinus amblyrhynchos. Next base: position 183,433 of record NW_027650035.1, on the reverse strand, counting down.
TTTTGTTTGCTCTTTTTGATTCGCAGAAGTCCACCTCTTGGCATCGATCGTTTTCTTGTTGCCATAGTATCCAAGAAACCCTATTTTGCTTAAGTCAGCACTGGCTAAAGGCCAAGAGTTGGTCTAATGCCAAATGTGGGCCTCATTATTGACATCTCTTCAGGCCTGAACAGATTGAATCATATAAAATGTATCTTAAGATGTTCCTTCATGCAGATATATTTTAAATATATTTGTTTGCATGCACTGTTTTCTTAAAGCAAGTTACACAATTTTATACCAAAATGTTGATGAATCTTATATTCTTTCATTAAGTTTATTGATATCTTTAGTCACAGTACTGACAAACTGCACACCTCTGCTTTACAATCGTAATTACTAATTTTAACACAGGTTATTTCAAAATCATCATTATCGATTACATTTATATAAAGCACATTCAGTTTTATTTCAAATCCTTTTACATATAATCAACTGTTCATAAACCTTGTGTTGGGTAAGATTGACTATAAGTCTCCTATCTGTTAGCTGTAATTTCTATTAATCCCTTTGACACCAGACCAAGCTGTGATATAAGGATGATTTCCATGGTGTATCTCTAAATGTTGGTGAGAATTGTAGCTGACATGCCAAATTTCCTTAGCCTCCTGAGAAAGTAGAGGCGTTGGTGGGGCTTTCTTAACTATAGCATCGGCGTGGGGGGGGACCAGGACAAATGGAAAGTAAACACAAAGTGAACCCTCTCAGGATTCTGGGAGGAAGAGAAAGAGTACACAAAATAGATCCAGCATTGGTGGATCTGGTGGCTGACTTTGCAGTTCTATACCTTTGTCCCAGTCTGCCTTTCCTGCTACTGTTCTGTTATGGTGTACAAATGAAATTGGATTCAAACTTGAGGAAAAAGCACCTAATCTTTCAACGGAACACGTTACAGCCTCTTGACCCAACGTTGAGTTCAAACATTCGCGATCAGAACCTCTGCCTCCAATATCTTTGCTGCTTCTTTTGTTTCTTTGTTTTTCATTGAAACGTAGAAACTAGAAGCAGGAGGAGGCCATTTGGCCCTTCGATCCTGCCCCACCATTCATTATGATCATGGCTGACCATCCAATTCAATATCCTGATCCCCCTCCCCCCCATATCCCTCGATCCACTTTAGCCCCAAGAGCGATATCTAATTTCTTCCTGAAATCACACAACATTTTGGCCTCAACTACTTTCTGTGGGAGTGAATTCCACACATTCCCCACCCTCTGGGTGAAGAAATTTCTCCTCACCTCAGTCCTAAAAGGTTTACCCCTTATCCTCAAACTATGACCCCTAGTTCTGGATTCCCCCTACCATGGGGAACATTCTTTCTGAATCTACCCTGTCTAACCCTGTTAGAATTTTATAAGTTTCTATCAGATCCCCCCTCACTCTACTAAACTCCAGATATTTGGGGATGTATTTTACACAGAGGGTGGTGGGGGCTTGGAATGCACTGCCAAGCAAGGTGGTTGAGGCAGACATGCTAAGATCATTTAAGACTTATCTAGATAGCCACATGAACAGACTGGGAATAGAGGGATACAAATGGATGGTTAGGGATGGATAGGATAGAGGTGGAGAGACTCTTCCCGCTCAGAAAGGATAGTAGGACTAGGGGGCACAGCCTCAAGATAAAGGGGGGACGGTTTAGAACGGAGTTGAGGAGGAACTTCTTCACTCAAAGGGTGGTGAATCTCTGGAATTCTCTGCCCGTTGAAGTGGTGGAGGCTGCCTCGCTAAATATTTTTAAGACGCGGGTTGATGGGTTTTTGATAAGAGAGGGGATTAAGGGTTATGGGGAGAGGGCGGGAATGTGGAACTGAGCCACGACAGATCAGCCATGATCTTATTGAATGGCGGGGCAGGCTCGAAGGGCTACTCCTGCTCCTATTTCTTATGTTCTTATGTTAACACATGGTCAGTGCAGGCTTGAAGGGCCTGTTCCTGTGCTGTATTGTTCTTTGTTCTTTAATTGACTCAGTCTCTCCTGATATGACAGACCTGCCATCCCAGGAATCAGCCCGGTAAACTTTCTCTGTGCTCCCTCTATAACAAGGACATCCCTTTGGCTATTGTACTGTCACACCTACCATCGTTTAATTTGACCCACTCTCTAACACAACACAAATCCTTCTTTTTCCTTCTCCCCTCCAACTTGCACCAATTCTTGAACATTGACCATTCTTATTTTCATTGATGTTACCAGAATTGCTGCCTTTTTTCCCGATTTTCTTTTTTCCCCTGATTTCCTTTTTGTGGCATTTGCACTATTGAGCTGTCCAGGGAGCTGTGGTCGGAGGAGGCTCGATACGTGGTCAGAACAGGAGGATTTAATAATTGGAGCGATAGATAGCAACAGCAGAGGGATAATACTGCGGTTAGTTACTGCTTAGAGAGACATGTTGTCGAAGGTTTGTGTTTTGAACCACAAAGGACAGATGCAAGAATACCAAATTTCAAAGGAGACAACGGCACACGACTCTGTCAAAATTGCCCCTTTTTATACCTCGGCAACAATGTTCTTTTCGTTTTTGGGTTTCAGGTTTAAAGCTTGGATGCCACAGGATAAAGGGAACCTGCACCTTACAGCCATGTAGGACAAACAAAGTCTGGGCACTCGGCAAATGTCACTGGCCTTACAGATGCTGCAGATGAATGTGAAGGTGGAGATGTGTATTACTCTGAGACCCTTGTTTCTCTCTCTCGACTCACTGAGCTTTTCCAGCTTTATTTCAGCTTTCCAGCATTTGCCGTGTTTCTGCCTGTATGATTGAAGGCTGGAGCATGCTTCTATTTCTCATGCTGTTTTATCCGAACCTGTTCATTTGGTTGTGATAAAGCAAGTAAAATTCCAGCTAACTGTCAAATGAGTCGTAATATCTCATGTTTGGATACACAGTGACCTGTTGAATTGGGTTTGTTAAAGTGTGTGCGGGATACAACGCAATAGCTTTATCAACAAAGGAAATAGATTGCAATTCATTGTAAAAGTTCCACAACAGGTATAGCAAGGAATAAATCGGCTTGCCTCTCTCTCTCTCTCTCTCTCTCTCTCTCTCTCTCTCTCTCTCCATCCTGTACCTGCACATCTCTCTCTCTCTCTCTCGCACTTTTCCTGTGCAGCTCTCCTCTCTCTCTCTGCACCCCTCTCTCTCATTCTCTCCCTGCACCTCCCTCTCTGTCTTACTCCTAGTGCACCTCTCCTCTTTCTCTCTCTTTCACTCTCCCTCCATACCTTAACCTCACTCTTTCTCCCTTTGTGCCTGCTCCGCTCTCTCTCCCCCACTCTGCATCTCTCTCATTCTCTCTCCTGCACTTACGCTCTCTCTCTCTCTCTCTCTTTCTTACACACTCCTTGTGCCTCTCTCCTCTCTCTCTCTCTCTCCTTTTGTATCTGCTCCTCTCCCTCCCTGGCACCCCCCTCTCTCTCCCTCCCATTCACTCTGCACCTCTCTCTCCCTCTCTCTGCCTGTTTGCCTCTCTTTTTTGCTCTCTCCCTCTCCCTTTGCATCTGCTCCTCTCTCCACATTTCTCTCCACATTTCTCTTTCTCTCCCTTTCTGCACCTGTGCCTCTCTCTCTCTCCCTCTTTGCCCCCTCTCTTTTTTTCTCTCTCCCATCCACTTTGCACTTGCCCCACTCCCTCCCTGCCCATCTCCCTCGCTCTTTCTTTCTCTGCGTCTCTTCCTGTCTCAGGAGTTTTTGAACTAAAAGGACCACATACCCAGCTAGAAAAACGCTGCGCTTCAGGTTTATAAAGGAGAAATCTGGAAAGAAGTTTAAAAATGTATAAGAACATAAGAAATAGGAGCAGGAGTAGGCCAACTAGCCCTTCGAGCCTGCCCCGCCATTCAATAAGATCATGGCTGATCTGTCGTGGCTCAGTTCCACATTCCCACCCTCTCCCCATAACCCTTAATCCCCTCGCTTATCAAAAACCCATCAACCCGCGTCTTAAAAATATTTAGCGAGGCAGCCTCCACCACTTCAACGGGCAGAGAATTCCAGAGATTCACCACCCTTTGAGTGAAGAAGTTCCTCCTCAACTCCGTTCTAAACCGCACCCCCTTTATCTTGAGGCTGTGCCCCCTAGTCCTACTGTCCTTTCTGAGCGGGAAGAGCCTCTCCACCTCTATCCTATCCATCCCATTCATCATCTTATACGTCTCAATGAGATCTCCTCTCATTCTTCTAAACTCTAACGAGTACAAGCCTAGTTTATTCAGTCTCTCCTCATAGCTCAACCCCCTCAACTCCGGCATCAGCCTAGTAAACCTCCTCTGCACTCCCTCCAAGGCCGAAATATCCTTGCGTAAGTGCGGCGACCAAAACTGCACACAGTACTCCAGCTGCGGCCTCACCAATGCCCTATACAGCCGCAGCAAGACCTCCCTACTTTTATATTCAATCCCCCTCGCTATGAAGGCCAGCATCCCATTCGCCTTCCTGACCACCTGCTGCACCTGCAGGCTGGGTTTTTGCGACTCATGCACAAGGACCCCGAGGTCCCTCTGCACCGTCGCCTGCTGCAGTTTTTCTCCACCTAAGTAATAATCCTTCCTACCATTATTCCTACCAAAGTGGACCACCTCGCGCTTGCCAACATTAAATTCCATTTGCCATTTCCTGGCCCATTCGCCCAGCCTATCTAGATCCTTCTGCAGACTCTCCACACCCTCCGCACAATTTGCCTTTCCCCCCAATTTTGGTGTCATCAGCAAATTTCGACACCATACACTCAATTCCCTCCTCCAGATCATCTATATAAATGGTGAATAGCTGAGGCCCCAGCACCGACCCCTGGGGCACTCCACTAGTCACCACCCGCCAATCCGAATAGCACCCATTGACCCCCACTCTCTGCCTCCTATTTGACAACCAATCCTCTATCCACGCTAACACCCTACCCCCAACTCCATGCCCCCTGACCCTATTGGCTGAGGTTAAACAAGTTCAGAAGTGAAAATGGCAAAGCTTATTCCAAAAGTGCAGGAATGCGAAATGCTGAGATTTCCAGATCTTCCGATCCAAACAAAGCCAACAGGGAATTCTCCCTGCACTGAGGGACAACAGGCAGTGAAGCCTGAACAGTTTCAGATGAGGAAGAAGATGCTGAAAGCTAAAAGAAAATAGGTTAAAAATTTAAAAGAAGTTAATGGTTCTGAAAGGACAGCGCCAATCTCTGAGTGAAATTAACAAAAAGAACTGCGCACGCCGAGATAAAAAACAGACTCTTTGGTAGCCAAGAAATATTTTTAAAAGCTGCGAAAGAAATCTTCCGCCAACTAAAATGAGAAATTACACACTTTACAAAGAGTCCAAAAGATGTTTCCCACCGAAACTCCAAAGAGTGGGAAAAGCACAGAGAGAGAGAGACAGCAGCTGTGGCAGTTTAAAAGAGTTGACAGTCTTAAAGAGGTAATGCATTTAATGTTGTACAATATTTAATGAAACAACCACAAAGAAGGAACAAAGGAGAAGGGACAGGAAAATCATAGGAGACCCCAGATAGGTGGCAACTCTAAAAAGACAGGGCAACTCTGGGGGAAAAAAAGGGAGTCCATAAGCAATGCGAGGCCTCAAAGGAGGATTCAGGCCTCAAGAAAGAGGCAACGCTGGAGCTCAGAGTAGGCACTGAGAGACCTGGGGGTTACTGAAAGACCCCAGGAGGGCAACAAAGGACCCCAAAAGAAAGGCACTGGAAGACCCCAGGAGAGCAGCATGAAAAACCCCAGCAGGACGGCACTGGCAAAAGACCCTAAATGCTTAAATGAAGAGTTGAAACCAAAGCTGAGTTGCGTCCCATCATTTTGTGTCAATATTTGAGGTCCACTTAAGTTGTAGCAATAAACTACAAGCAGATGATAAGCTGTAATCAGTCAGGAAGTAAGACCAGACACAGCAGAAGAAGAGGAAAGGTTGAAGAGGAGTTGGGTAAACTTCACCGAGAACTCCAGCAAGAAGAAAACAAGGTACAAATTAGTGATCCGTAATCTAAATGAGACACGGCCCAGCTGTATCAAAGGAAAATAAAACTAACCCTGGTGGAAGTAGCTAGGAAATCTATCAGTAAGGAACAGTACAACATTAGAGAACAACATTACAGGATAGATAAGGGTCATGGGTGGAGAGGGGACTCACAGTGTTGAGATGGCGGCGCGGGCTCGTTGGGCCGGGGGGGCCTGTTTCCCGGGCTGTGTTGTTCTTTGTTCTTTATTAACCATCAAGAGGTGAAGGAACTGAAGTTAGACCATGAAGGTGAGACTAAAGGGTAAAAAAGGTCAAGAGAAAAAGCAACAAGCAGAACTCAGCAGCAGAGGCCGTAGCGTGGAACTCAAGAGCCAAGGAAATCCCACGTAATGATTCTATCAGTTTCAAAACTGGGAAGGGGACTGCCCTGTCTCGGAGTGAAGCTTCTCAAGGATTTAATCCATGGCTCTCATATACAACACCCTGTACCATCGACTGCAGGATTCATCGTTGTGTTTGAAGCAGAGATATCCCAGGCTGGCACGGTGACACGGTGGTTAGCGCTGCTGCCTCACAACGCCAAGGACCCAGCTTCGATTCCAACCTCGGAAGACTGTGTGTGTGGAGCTTGCCCCTTCTCTCTGGGTGGGCTTTCACAGCCTCGCTCGCCCCGAAACCGTACATTCCTGCCTGAGGTCGATGGACATCGAAGATAGGAGCAGGAAGAGGCCATTCAGCCCTTCGAGCTTGCTCCACCATTCATCACGATCATGGCTGATCATCCAACTCAACAGCCTAATCCAGCTTTCTCCCCATTGATCCCATTCGCCCCGAGTGCTATATCCAGCCGCCTCTTGAATACATCCAATGTTTTGACTCCTTCCTGTGGGAATGAATCCCACAGGCTCACCGGGTGAAGAAATGTCTCCTCACCTCCGTCCTAAATGGTCTAGCCCCAATCCTCGGACTGTGACCCCTGGTTCTGGACTCCCCCAACATCAGGAACATCCTTCCTGATCTATCCTCTCCAGTCCTGTTAGAATTTTATAAATCTCTATGAGATCCCCCATCATTCATCTGAACTCCAGTGAAAACAATCCTAACCTAGTCAATCTCTCCTCATACATCAGTCCCGCCATCCCTGGAATCAGCCTGGTAAACCTTCACTGCACTCCCTTGAGAGCAAGAACATCCTTCCTCAGAAAAGGAGACCAAAATTGCTCACAATATTCTGGGTGTGGCCTCACCAAGGCCCTATATAATTGCAACATCCCTGCTCCTGTACGCGAAACCTCTCGCAATGAAGGCCAACATGCCATTTGCCTTCTTTATTGCCTGCTGCACCTGCATGCTTACCTTCAGCGACTGATGCACAAGAACACCCAGATCCCTCTGCACACTCCCCTCTCCCAATTTACAGCCATTCAGGTAATAATCTGTCTTCTTGTTTTTGCTTCCAAAGTGAATAACCTCACATTTATCCAAATTATACTGCATCTGCCATTGATTTGCCCACTCACCTGACCTGCCCAGATCATTCCGAAGGATCTCTGCATCCGCGTCACAGTTCACCCTCCCATCCGGCTTGGTATCATCTGCAAACTTTGAGATGTTACATTTCGTTCCCTCATCCAAATCATTAATATATATTGTGAATAGCTGGGGTCCCAGCACAGATCCCTGTGGCACCCCATTCGTTACTGCCAGCCAATTTGAAAAGCACCCATTAGTTCCTACTCTTCATTTCTCCTCTGCCACCCAGTTTTCTATCCATCTCAAAACACTTCCCCCAAACCCACGCACTTTAATCTTGCACAATAATCTCTTATGCAGGACTTTGTCAAACACTTTCTGAAAGTCCAAATATACCACATCAACTGGCTCCCCCTTGTTTACTCTACTAGTTAAATCTTCAAAGAATTCCAACAGATTTGTCAAGCATGATTTCCCCTCCACAAATCCGTGATGACTCTGTCTGATCCTGTCACTGCTTTCTAAATGCTTCGCTATAAAGTCCTTGATAATGGATTCGAGAATTTTCCAACGTTAAGCTTACTAGTCTATAATTCCCTGTTTTCTCTCTCTACCTCCCTTTTTGAATATTGGAATGACATTAGCTACCCTCCAATCTGCAGGGACTGTTCCAGACTCTATAGAATCCTGGAAACATAGAAAAACTACACACAATACAGGCCCTTCGGCCCACAAAGTTGTGCGGAATATGTCCCTACCTTAGAGATTACTAGGCTTACCTATAACCCTCTATCTTACTAAGTTCCATGTAGTTATCTAGAAGTCTCTTAAAAGACTTTGGAAGATGACCACCAATGCATCCACTATTCCTAAAACCACTTGCTTAAGTATTCTGGGATGTAGATTATCAGGGCCTGGGGATTTATTCACCTCAGATTGGAGAGGATTCTTTGAGACAGGATTTATTCCCACTTGGAAATAAGTGGACATATTAGTGAGAGGCAACATGGCTTTGTGAAGGGGAGGTCGTGTCTCACGAACTTGATAGAGTTTTTCGAGGAAGTGATGAAGATGATTAATGAGGGTAGGGCAGTGGATGTTGTCTACATGGACTTTAATAAGGCTTTTGACAAGGTCCCTCATGGCAGACTGGTGCAGAAGTGAAGTTGCACAGGTTCAGAGGAGAGCTCGCAAGATGGACACAGAACTGGCTCGGTCAAAGAAGACAGAAGGTAGCAGTGGAAGGGTGTGTTTCTGAATGGAGGGCTGTGACAAGTGATGTTCGTCAGGGATCAGTGCTGGGTTCTTTGCTGTTTGTAATATATACAAATGATTTGGAGGAAAATGTAACTGGATTGATTAGTAAGTTTGCAGATGACACAACGGTTGGTGGATTTGCAGATAGCGATGAGGACCATCAGAGGATACAGCAGGATATAGATCGGTTGGAGAATTGGGCAGAGAAATGGCAGATGGAGTTTAATCCGGACAAATGTGAGGTAATGCATTTTGGAAGGTCTAATACAGATAGGAGATGTACAGTAAATGGCAGAACCCTTAAGAGTATTAATAGAGGGATCTGGGTGTACAGGTACACAGGTCACTGATCGTGGCAATGCATGTGCAGAAGGTAGTCAAGAAGGCATACGGCATGTTTGCCTTCATCGGCCAGGACAGTGACTTTAAAAATTGGCAAGTCATGTCGCAGCTTTATAGAACCTTAGTTAGGCTGCATTTGGAATATAGTGTTCAATTCTGGTCGCCACACTACCAGAAGGATGTGGAGGCTTTGGAGAGGGTACAGAAAAGATTTACCAGGATGTTGCCTGGTATGGAGGACATTAGCTATGAGGAGAGGTTGGAGAAACTTGGTTTGTTCTCACTGGAGCGACGGAGGTTGACAGGAGACCGGATAGAAGTCTACAAGATTATGAGACACATGGACAGAGTGAATAGTCAGAAGCTTTGTCCCGTGGAAGAGTCAATTACTCGGGGGCACAGGTTTAAGGGGTAAGGTTTAAAGGAGATGTACGAGGCAGATTTTTTTACACAGAGGGAGGCGGGTGCCTGGAACTCGCTGCCGGGGGAGGTAGTGGAAGGGGATTCGGTAGTGAGTTGTAAGGGGTGTCTTGACAGATACATGAATAGGATGGGAATAGAGGGATATGGTCCCCGGAAGGGTAGGGGGTTTTAGTTCAGTCAGGACAGCATGGTCAGTGCAGGCTTGGAGGGTCGAAGGGCCTGTTCCTGTGCTGTAATTTTCTTTGTTCTTTGTACTTTGTTCTTTATTCAATTTTCCCACCACTATTTCTCTACTAATGTTGATCTCCCTCAGTTCTTCCCTCTTACTAAATCCTGCATTCTCCAACATTTCTGGGATCTGATTTGTGTCTTATTTTGTGAAGACAGAGCCAAAGTACGCATTCAGTTACTCAGCCATTTTTTTGTCCCCTATTATATATTCCCCCATTTCTGTCTATAGGGGACATATATTTGTCTTCACCAACTCTTCATGTAGAAAAGATTTACTGGAATGCTACTGGGGCTTGATGGTTTGAGTTATAAGGAGAAGCTGGATAGACTGGGACTTTTTTCTCTGGAGCGTAGAGGGGTGATCTTATAGAGGTCTATAAAATAATGAGGGGCACAGATCAGCTCAATAGTCAATATCTTTTCCCCCAAAGGTAGGGGAGTCTAAAACTAGAGGGCAAAGGTTTAAGGTGAGAGGGGAGAGATACAAAAGTGTTCAGAGGGACAGTTTTTTTCACACAGAGGGTGGTGAGTGTCTGGAAAAAGCTGCCAGAGGTAGTAATAGAGGCAGGTACAATTTTGTCTTTTAAAAAGCATTCAGATAGTTATATGGATAAGATGGGTATAGAGGGATAGGGGTCAAATGAGGGCAATTGGGATGAGCTTAGGGGTTTAAAAAAAAGGCAGCATGGACAAGTTGGGTCGAAGGGCCTGTTTCCATGCTGTAAACCTCTATGACTCTATGTACTCTTATAAGAGTATAGAAACTCTTAGGGTCAGTCTTTATGTTCTCTGCAAGCTGAGTTCCGTACTGTATTTTTCCCTTCTTAATCAATTCCTTGGTCTTTGCTGAATTTTAAACTGCTCCCAATCCTCAGACCTATTATTTTTCTTGGCCAATCTATATGCTTCTACCTTAGATTGGATACGCTCTCTAATTTCCCTTGTAAACCATGGATTGACCCTCTTACCCATTTTGCTTTTGTGTCAGACGGGAATAAGCAGTTGCTGCGGTTCCCCCCATGCGTTCCTGTATTGGTGCCACTGCCTAACCCTAACCCTAATTCGCTGTCATCCCCTTAAGGAACTCTCCCCAATCTATCAAGGCCAACTCATGCCTCATATCCTCATAGTTTCCTTTATTAAGATCCTAGTCTCTGAATCAACTACTTCACGCTCCATCTCGATAAAAAAATTCTATTGTGTTATGGTCACTCATCCCCGAGGGGTCTCGTACAGTGAGATTGGCAATAATTCCCTTCTTGTAGTGCAAGGTGGTTCACTTTGGTAGGAATAATGGTAGGAAGGACTATTACTTACGTGGCGAAAAACTGCAGCAGGCGACGGTGCAGAGGGACCTCGGGGTCCTTGTGCATGAGTCGCAAAAACCCAGCTTGCAGGTGCAGCAGGTGGTCAGGAAGGCGAATGGGATGCTGGCCTTCATAGCGAGGGGGATTGAATATAAAAGTAGGGAGGTCTTGCTGCAGCTGTATAGGGCATTGGTGAGGCCGCAGCTGGAGTACTGTGTGCAGTTTTGGGCGCCGTACTTACGCAAGGATATTTTAGCCTTGGAGGGAGTGCAGAGGAGGTTTACTAGGCTGATACCGGAGTTGAGGGGGTTGAGCTATGAGGAGAGGCTGAATAAACTAGGCTTGTACTCGTTAGAGTTTAGAAGAATGAGGGGAGATCTCATTGAGACGTATAAGATGATGAATGGGATGGATAGGATAGAGGTGGAGAGACTCTTCCCGCTCAGAAAGGACAGTAGGACTAGGGGGCACAGCCTCAAGATAAAGGGGGTGCGGTTTAGAACGGAGTTGAGGAGGAACTTCTTCACTCAAAGGGTGGTGAATCTCTGGAATTCTCTGCCCGTTGAAGTGGTGGAGGCTGCCTCGCTAAATACTTTTAAGACGCGGGTTGATGGGTTTTTGATAAGCGAGGGGATTAAGGGTTATGGGGAGAGGGCGGGAATGTGGAACTGAGCCACGACAGATCAGCCATGATCTTATTGAATGGCGGGGCAGGCTCGAAGGGCTAGATGGCCTACTCCTGCTCCTATTTCTTATGTTCTTATGTTCTTATATTGTTACACAGTACCCAGTCGAAGATGGCCTGCTCTCTAGTTGGTTCCTCCACATATTGGTTAAGAAAACCACCCGTATACACTGCAGGAATTCCTCCTATACAGCATTGTGGCTAATTTGATTTGCCCAACCTATGTGCAGATTAAAATCACCCATGATCACCAATATTCCCTTATCACACACATCTCTAATTTCATGTTGAATGCCATTCCCAACATCACCACTGCAGTTTGGGGGTCTTTATATGATGCTCACTAATGTTTTTTACCCCTCGGTATTTCTCAGCTCTCCCCATACAGAGTCTGTGTTGTCAGAGCTAATATCCTTTCCCACTATTGTGATAGTTTTCCCTTTAACCAGCAGTGCCACTCCACCATCTTTTCCTTTCTGCCTGTCTTTCCTAAATATTGAATACCCTGGGATATTCGATTCCCACCCCTGGTCACCCTGCAGCCATGTCTCCGTAATCCCAATGATATCGTACCCGTTTATATCTACCTGTGCAATTAGTTCATCCACTTTATTGCAAATGCTCCATGCATTAAGGTACAAAGCCTTTAAGCTTGTCTTTTTAACATTGCCTTGTTCCCAATACTTTTCTCCATAGCCCTGTTTGAACTTTGTCCTTGGTTTCTCTGCCTATCACTTTTCTTATTCATCCCTTTTTTCACTTGTCGCTTGTACCGATGTGTACCACAACCATTGGCTGTTCACCCTCCAGAATGTCCTGTACCCGCTCCAAGCAGCAGGAGGCAACATACCATCCTGGAATCTCATTTGCGGCCACAGAAACGCCTGTCTGTTCCCCTTACAACTGAATCCCCTGTAACTATTGCACTGGCACACTTCTTACCCCTTCCCTCTGTAGCAAAACCACCTGTGGTGCAATGAGTTTGGCTGCTGTTGCTTTCCCCAGACAGCGTCCAAAGCGGTATATCTGTTTGGCAGAGGAATGAACCTTCCCTTTGTCCACCCCTCACCTGCCCTGATTCCCATGGTGGACAGGGCAGTAGAATTCCGATGCCCGTGTTTGTGTGGGTTTCTTGAAGTGCTCTGGTTTCCTCCCACTCTCCAAAGATGTGTAGGTTAGGTGGATTGGCCATGCTAAATTGTCCCTGAGTGTTCAAAGATGTGTAGGTTAGGGTGGATTGGCCATGCTAAATTGTCCCTTAGTGTCCAAAGATGTGTAGGTTAGGGTGGATTGGCCATGCTAAATTGTCCCTTAGTGTCCAAAGATGTGTAGGTTAGGGTGGATTGGCCATGCTAAATTGCCCCCTAGTGTCCAAAGATGTGTAGGTTAGGGTGGATTGGCCATGCTAAATTGCCCCCTAGTGTCCAAAGATGTGCAGGTTAGGTGGATTGGCCATGCTAAATTGCCCCTTAGTGTCCAAAGATGTGTAGGTTAGGTGGATTGGCCATGCTAAATTGTCCCTTAGTGTCCAAAGATGTGCAGGTTAGGTGGATTGGCCATGCTATATTGTCCCTTAGTGTCCAAAGATGTGCAGGTTAGGTGGATTGGCCATGCTAAATTGTCCCTTAGTGTCCAAAGATGTGGAGGTTAGGAGGATTGGCCATGCTAAATTGTCCCTTAGTGTCCAAAGATGTGCAGATTAGGAGGATTGGCCATGCTAAATTGTCCCTTAGCATCCAAAGATGTGCAGGTTAGGTGGATTGGCCATGCTAAATTGTCCCTTAGTGTCCAAAGATGTGTAGGTTAGGAGGATTGGCCATGCTAAATCATCATCCAGAACTTCCCCGGAGCGGAGAAGCTATGACATCTGCTCCGGAGTCTTCAACGTATCACTGATGAAGACGAACATCTCGCCAAGGCCATCCCCACACCCCCACTTCTTGCCTTCAAACAACTGCACAATCTCAAGCAGATCATTGTCCACAGCAAACTACCCAACCTTTGGGTTTAAAGTGCAAGGGGCAAGGTTTAAAGGAGATGTATGAGGCAAGTTTTTTACACAGGGTGGTGGGTGCCTGGAACTCACTGCTGGGGAGGTAGTGGAAGTGGATACGGTAGTGACTTTTAAGGGGTGTCTTGACAAATCCATGAAGAGGACGGGAATAGAGGGATGTGGTCCCCGGAAGGGTAGGGGGTTTTAGTTCAGCATGGTCGGTGCAGGCTTAGAGGGCCGAAGGGCCTGTTCCTGTGCTGTAATTTTCTTTGTTCTTTAGTTCTTTGAGAGGGTGCAGAATGTAGTGTTACAGTCACAGATAGGATGTAGAGAAAGGTCAGCTTAATATTTGATGCAATATTGTCATATATAGGGATACAATGAAAGATATTGTTTCTTGCGCGCTATACAGACAAAGCATACCGTTCATAGAGTGCATAGGGGAGAAGGAAAGGAGAGGGTGCAGAATGTAGCGTTATAGTCATAGCTAGGGTTGAGAGAAAGATCAACTTAATGTGAGGTAGGTCCATTCAGAAGTCTGACAGCAGCAGGGAAGAAGCTGTTCTTGAGTCGGTCGGTACGTGACCTCTGACTTTCATATCATTTTCCCGACGGAAGGAGGTGGAACAGAGAAGGTCCAGGGTGCGTGGGGTCCTTAATTATGCCGGCTTGTAGGTCTTAGGACCCACAAGTCAGAGATTTTGGAATGAGGCGTATGAACCTCAAGGAAAGTGTGCTTCGAAACTGAGTAAAGCTATCGCGATTGCTCGTTCGTTAGAAGAGTCACAGAATGAGAAACCAGAGAAAATGAAGTTAAAAGATGAGTTAGAGAATATGAGACTAGGGAAGGCAGAGAAGAAAATGAGAAATCACGTGGGAAAATGTAGAGCAGGAACAATAGAACCAGATAAATATATTATACACAGACCCGTATCAGACCCAATGTGTAAAGATATTTCGGAAGTTCAACATGCCAACAGTGGTCAAAAGAGGGGTGATGTCTGCTGCCTGGAGACCCCCACTCCCTTTCCAGAAGCACCTAATCCCTCAGCACCCTTACAATTTACCCCTGTTCCAATGTATCCTGTGACTATCAGTCACAAGGAAGGTGTGGAAATACCAGGAGATGCTGTTAATTGGGAAGGAATAAAGGAATCCCACCTCCATATTTAGTTCTGAATGCAGACTTACCAAACGGATAGTTTGACACGATTAGAAAATGCTAGGCCCATGAACCCTATTGAATATGGCGCAAGGAGAAGGAGTTTAAACCCTCATTTACACTGCAAAGAACCCCAAAAGGCCATTGGTGTCAAAACCAAAGGGGAGGGGGCAGTAGTGAGCAGTGTGAGATTACAGAATGGAGAGAAAGGAACTATGTCCTCTCACCTTTCCCAGGAAATATTATCAATTAATTGGCAAAATGCAAAAACTTCCTACAGATCCACCTCTGTGCAGTAAACATGTTGGGAAACTCATTAGTTAGAAATCAGAAAACACAAAAGTTAATTAACAGCCGAGGGAAGATGCTTGAATTGTGTCATTCTGAGTGCCTGAGGCTGATTCAAGGAAAGCTGAAAAGCTGATGTGTTGCAATGTACATTTGTGATCTTTTTTCCCCCAAGTTTGATGCTGAGTTAACTCTGTGTGGTCTGGTTGCTTGTTCAATGTTGTGGTTGTTGTTGAATTGGATTGAGAAGAGGAACTGTTAAAGCAATTGCTTTGTTCTGGTGAGAGCGGTGTTGCCTGCGCATGTCGTACAGTCTGTTTTAACCCTTATACAGTAGACAAAGAATTACAAGTGGACTTCTTGTTAGTACAATAATATTTATTTACACACACACAATTAGCAATCGCCCACCCAATCGACAATAAGTTATCTGATGGAATACTAAAGTTCAAGTCCAATACTAGACCTTAACTTTTGCGTGACTGGCAAGTATCTAGGCAGATATTGGCCCTTATCCGCGTGCTAGTCTCTGTCGTTCTCTGCTTTGGTCTGGTCTGATAAGCTGGCTCTGGTCTTCCTTCCTTCTTGGGTGTGGTCTCCCCTTGTGCTGGTGTTGGTCACCGTTGTTGTTGTTCATTCGTTGGGAGAGAGAGAGATTTTTCAGTGGAGCAGCACCCTTTATACCTTGTTGGTTTCGCACCCTTTTTAGTTATTGCCAATCAATCGATCAGGGATTGATCACCCTATTGATAGAGTCCACTAAGGTGCTGTCACCCCGATCTCTGGGTGTGCACCCGACAGCCATGCCTGGAGGGTGCAGGAGGCAGATAGGTTACATACCTCCCTCCCAAATAATGGGTTAACTGGTAAACAACCCAGTTTGACTCGAAAGTGTCCTTCGTCCTGGAGATGGCCCTGTGTATTCCAGCGCCTGCAGCTGCAGCCTGTTTCTCTCTGGAAATTTCTTTTGAGGCCTGTCTGTTTCAGCACTTGTCCAATTATCCCAGCGTGCCTTGCAAATCACCACCTTAGGTGGCCCGTTTGGCCACAGTGGTGATTGTGGGGTAATAAAATGCGATGCTTTACACTTTGATTTAACTTGAAAGGTTAAACTTAAGTTTAAAATGTCTTGAGAATTTATCATTTCTTTGAACTTTGATTACAGCTCTGAATGAAGAAGAACGAAGACTACTGTCTAAATCTATTTCCTTTATTTTCATAAGAACATAAGAAATAGGAGCAGGAGTAGGCCATCTAGCCCTTCGAGCCTGCCCCGCCATTCAATAAGATCATGGCTGATCTGAAGTGGATCAGTTCCACTTACCCGCTTTCTCCCCATGCCCCTTAATTCCCTTGTCTATCAAAAACCTATCTACCCATGACTTAAATATATTTAGCGAGGCAGCCTCCACCACTTCAACGGGCAGAGAATTCCAGAGATTCACCACCCTTTGAGTGAAGAAGTTCCTCCTCAACTCCGTTCTAAACTGTCCCCTCCTTTATCTTGAGGCTGTGCCCTCTAGTCCTGCTGTCCTTTCTGAGTGGGAAGAATCTCTCCACCTCTACCCTATCTAGCCTCTTCATTATCTTATACGTCTCTATAAGATCCCCCCTCATCCTTCAAACTCCAACGAGTACAGACCCAGTCTATTCAATCTCTCCTCATAAGCTAACCCCTTCATCTCCGGTATCAGCCTGGTGAACCTTCTCTGCACTCCCTCCAATGTCAATAGATCCTTGCGCAAATAAGGGGACCAAAACTGCACACAGTACTCCAGCTGCGGCCTCACCAGTGCCCTGTACAGTTGCAGCAAGACCTCCCTGCTTTTATATTCTATCCCCCTCACTATAAAGGCCAACATCCCATTCGCCTTCTTGATCACCTGCTGCACCTGCAGACTGGGTTTTTGCGATTCGTGCACAAAGATAGAGACAGTCCTGGGACAGTGCGCACCGTGTAGTCAGGGTCAGATAGAGACAGTCCTGGGACAGTGCGCACCGTGTAGTCAGGGTCAGATAGAGACAGTCCTGGGACAGTGCGCACAGTGTAGTCAGGGTCAGATAGAGACAGTCCTGGGACAGTGCGCACAGTGTAGTCAGGGTCAGATAGAGACAGTCCTAGGACAGTGCGCACCGTGTAGTCAGGGTCAGATAGAGACAGTCCTGGGACAGTGCGCACCGTGTAGTCAGGGTCAGATAGAGACAGTCCTAGGACAGTGCGCACAGTGTAGTCAGGGTAAGTCCTGGGACAGTGTGCACCGTGTAGTCAGGGTAAGTCCTGGGACAGTGTGCACCGTGTAGTCAGGGTAAGTCCTGGGACAGTGTGCACCGTGTAGTCAGGGTCAGATAGAGACAGTCCTGGGACAGTGCGCACCGTGTAGTCAGGGTCAGATAGAGACAGTCCTGGGACAGTGCGCACCGTGTAGTCAGGGTCAGATAGAGACAGTCCTGGGACAGTGCGCACAGTGTAGTCAGGGTCAGATAGAGACAGTCCTGGGACAGTGCGCACCGTGTAGTCAGGGTCAGATAGAGACAGTCCTGGGACAGTGCGCACAGTGTAGTCAGGGTCAGATAGAGACAGTCCTGGGACAGTGCGCACCGTGTAGTCAGGGTCAGATAGAGACAGTCCTGGGACAGTGCGCACAGTGTAGTCAGGGTCAGATAGAGACAGTCCTGGGACAGTGTGCACCGTGTAGTCAGGGTCAGATAGAGACAGTCCTGGGACAGTGCGCACAGTGTAGTCAGGGTCAGATAGAGACAGTCCTGGGACAGTGCGCACAGTGTAGTCAGGGTCAGATAGAGACAGTCCTAGGACAGTGCGCACCGTGTAGTCAGGGTCAGATAGAGACAGTCCTGGGACAGTGCGCACAGTGTAGTCAGGGTCAGATAGAGACAGTCCTGGGACAGTGCGCACAGTGTAGTCAGGGTCAGATAGAGACAGTCCTGGGACAGTGTGCACCGTGTAGTCAGGGTCAGATAGAGACAGTCCTGGGACAGTGCGCACAGTGTAGTCAGGGTCAGATAGAGACAGTCCTGGGACAGTGCGCACCGTGTAGTCAGGGTCAGATAGAGACAGTCCTGGGACAGTGCGCACAGTGTAGTCAGGGTCAGATAGAGACAGTCCTGGGACAGTGCGCACCGTGTAGTCAGGGTCAGATAGAGACAGTCCTGGGACAGTGCGCACAGTGTAGTCAGGATCAGAATGCAGAGACAGTCCTGGGACAGTGCGCACCGTGTAGTCAGGATCAGAATGCAGAGACAGTCATTCACCACCCAAGAATCTCCCAAGATCCGATAGTACCACCTCTGATGCGGTACTCCCACCCTGCCCCGACTCGTGGAACTGACCCCACACATGGCTGCCATTGTGTCCTGGTAGTGTAGCCAGTGGATGTTCGAGGTGGTGGAAGGGGTGCCAATCAAGTGACTGCTTTGTTATGGATGGTGTTGAGCTTCTTGAGTGTTGTTGGAGCTGAACCCATCCAGGCAAGTAGAGAGTATTCCATCACACTCCTGACTTGTGACTTGTAGGTGGTGGACGGGCTTTGGGGAGTCAGGAGGTGAGTTCGTCACCGCAGGGTTCCCAGCCTCTGACCTACTCCTGTAGCCACAGTTAATATATGTCTGGTCCAATTTCTGGTCAATGGTAACCTCAAGATGTTGATTGTGGGGGGAATCAGCGATGGTAATGCCATTGAATGTCAATGGACGATGGTAGCATTCTCTCTTGTTGGAGATGGTCATTGCCTGTCACAATTGGTATTTAGCATGGACTGTTTCAGTATGTGAGGAGTCGCGAATGGTGCTGAACATTGTGCAATCATCAGTGAACATCTCCACTTCTAACTTTATGATGGAGGGAAGGTCATTGATGGAGCAGCTGAAGATGGTTGGGCCTCGGACACTGACCCTGAGGAACTCCTGCAGTGATGTCCTGGAGCTGAGGTGACTGACATCCAATCACCACAATCTTCCTTCGTGCCGGGTATGACTCCAACCAACAGAGAGTTTTCCCCAATTCCCAATTTTTCCAACATTCCCTGATGCCACTCTCAGTCAAATGCTGCCTTGACTATGGAGTTGACGTAACTCACCTCTGGAGTTCGACTCTTTTGCCCATGTTTGGATCCAGGTTGTGATGAAGTCAGGAGGTGAACGACCCTGTTCGAACCCAAACTGAGCATCCGTGAGCAGATTGTTGCTGAGGAAGTGCAGCTTCATTGCGCTGTTAATGTCCCCTTCCATCAGTTTACTGATGATCAAGGGGAGACTGATAGGGTACTAATTGGCTGGGTTGGATTTGTTTTGCAGTTTGTGGACTGGACATGCCTTGGCAATTTCCCAAAACGACTCTAAAATGTATTTTGAAATTTGTCACTTTTATTGGGAAATTTGCTATGCCAATGTAAATGCTTCATGCATGTGACCTGGAATGAATGCTAGCAGTTCCACTGTACTGCCCAGAGAACGTACACTGTTTTCTAGCTTATTTTGTTTCACTTTAGTTCCAGGAAACCTATGCATTTATATAGGCAATGTTCACCTTTATGAGACTTTGAAATGCTTCAGAGCCAATGAATTACTTTTGAAGTATATTCACTGCATTTTTTTGTCAATAGATAGGATTCTGACATAGGTGTCCTTGTTATCCAGATGCTCCAGGGTTGAATGCAGAGCAGGGAGATGGTGTCTGCTGTGGACCTGTTGCAGCGATAAGCAAACTGTAGTGGATCCAGGTAGTCTATAAGACAGGAATTGATTTGTGCTATGACTAACCTTTCAAAGCACTTCACAATGGTGGATGTCAGAGCCACCGGTCATTGGTCATTAAGACAAGCTGCTTGGTTTTTTGTAGGTAATGGAATGATGGTCATCTTCTTAAAGCAGATAGGGACCTCAGATTGCTATAAAGAGAGGTTAAAGGTGCCTGCCAATACGCCCGCCAACTGATCTGCACAGGATCTGAGTGCTCGTCCGGGTATCCCACCTGGGCCAGTCGCTTTCCGTGGGTTGACTTTCGAGAAAGCTGCTCTGACATCTGCGATGGTGACCCTGGATATGGTTTCATCCGAGGCTTCCAGGCTGGAGGGCATGCTCTAGCCGACCTCTTACTGAAAGCAGGCATAGAATGCATTGAGTTCATTGGGGAGGGGTGCGTTGGAGTCGGCGATTTTACATGTCTTCAGTTTGTAGCCTGTTATGTCTTGCAGACCTTGCCATAGTCGGTGGGAGTCTACGTGGCAAGCCTGGGACTCTAGTTTGGGCCGGTACTGTCTCTTGGCATCTCCGTAGATTGTATTTGGATTTCTTGTATAGGTCAGTGTCGCTTGACATGAACGCCTCAGACCTGGACTTCAGCAAACAGCGGATATTCCTATTCATCCATGGTTTCCGGTTGGGAAACATGCGGATTTGCTTTTTTGGCACACAGTCTTCTACACACGAATGAAGTCAGTTACTGTAGTGATGTACTTATTCAGGCTGGTCGCTGAGTTTTTAAATACTGACCAGTCCACTGACTCTTAGCAGCTCTGTAGGAGATCATCCAATTCCTCAGACCAAAATTGCATGACTTTCTTTGGTGGATTCTCCCATTTCTCATCTCCATTCCCCTGCCTTTTCCCCATAACCCCTGATCCCCTTATTAATCAAGAACCTAATTATCTCTGTCTTAAAGACACTCAGTGACCTGGCCTTCACAGCCTTTTGTGGCGAAGTGTTCCACAGATTCACCGCTCTCTGGCTGAAGAAATTCCTCCTCATCTCTGTTTTAAAGGATCATCCCTTTAGCCTGAGTTTGTGCCCTCTGGTTCTAGTTTTTCCTACTAGTGGAAACACCCTCTCCACGTCCACTCTGTCCAGGGCCTCGCAGTATCCTGTAAGTTTCAATATGATCCCCCTCATCCTTCTAAATTCCAACGAGTACAGACCCAGAGTTCTCAACCATTCCTCATATGACAAGTTCTTCATTCCAGGGATTATTCTTGTGAACCCTTTCTGGAACCTTTCCAAGGCCAGCACATCCTTCCTTAGATACGGGGCCCAAAACTGTTCACAATACTCCAAATGGGGTCTGACTAGAGCCTTATACAGCCTCAGAAGTACATCCCTGCTCTCGTATTCTCTTGACATGAATGCTAACATTGCATTTGCCTTCCTAACTGCCGACTGAACCTACACGTTAACCTTGAGAGAATCTTGATCGATGACTCTCAAGTCCCTTTGGTGTTTCTGATTTCCTAAACATCTTCCCATTTAGAAAATAGTCTATGCCTCCATCCCTCCTTCCAAAGTGCATAACCTCACACTTTTCCACATTGTATTCCATCCACTTCCTTGCCCACTCTCTTGAGATGTCCAAGTCCTTCTGCAGCCTCCCTGCTTCAATACTACCTGTCCCTGTACATATCTTCTTAACATCTGCAAACTTAGCAACAGTGCTTTCAGATCCTTAAGTTTATTTGTAAGTCACAAGTGGGCTTACATTAACATTGCAATTAAGTAACAGTGAGAATCCCCTAGTCGGCACATTCCTGTCCAATACACTGAGGGAGATTTTAGCACCTAACCAGCTTTTAGACTTTTAGAACATGGGAGGAAACCAGAGCACCTGGAGGAAACCCATGGGGAGAATGTGCAAACTCCACACAGTGATCCCAAGAGCAGAATCGAACCCGGGTCCCTGGTGCTGTGAAGCAGCAGTGCTAACCCACTGTGCCACAATAATAGTGTTGAAGGCTGAGCTGCAGTCAATGAATAGGAGTCTGACATAGAAGATGTCTCAAATGTTGTTTTCCTCTTGAGGTGGGAGAGTGTTTTATAATTGAAGACTGGAAAATGCAGCAGTGGGTATCAGGTGGAGGTTGTTTAGTCTCTCAGCACCGTCTGTTTGGGTCGACAGTTGAAGAGTATTCACTTGGGAAAGATAGCAGTGCAGATTAACAAATAAAAAGTCTAGCTGGGGGTAAAACATGTGAGTGTGAGATTAGTTTGAAACTCTACTCCTCACAACATTGGAGTCAAATTGTGAAAAAACAATCCTGATCGGGGACGTCATGTTGCAGGCGGAGGAGTAAGCCCTGCCCCTGGCGGCTGTTGATTGGTTGCTGTGGTAAAGACGTCACGAGGAGCAGGGATTCCGGCGTGTGATTGGTCAATGGGAGGTTGATTGATTGTCCCGGCCACCAGTCAGAGCGAGGCGCCCCTCGGGAAGCTCCCAGCGGCGCCATCTTTGATGGGTTGGCTATGGCGCGCGGTGTGTGAGGAGAGGGAGGAAGCGCTGTGCCGCCCGTCCGCTTTCTTTCCAACTCTTCTCTCCGTGCCTTTCTTCCCCACCTCTCCTCGTCCCCAGCAGCTGCGACTCCTCTCCAACCCGCCATTTGTCGACCCCTTTTTTTAAAAATTGAGCGCGGCCATGGCCTGGGCGCTGAAGATGCCGATGCCGGATGAGGTGATTGAATCCGGCTTGGTGCAGGATTTCGATGCCAGCCTGTCTGGGATCGGCCAGGAACTGGGGGCAGGAGCCTACAGTATGAGGTACTGATTTTATACACCCGAGTGAACAATCTACTCATTGTAAGGTGGGGGTTGTGATTTGTTCTCCATTGATAACCTGGGTACAAGGGCCTATCCCTCTTTTCCAGCTCTGAATCTATGAAAATCTCAAAAAAAGTACATCCCCAACATCTACTTTAGACAAAATGCTGCTAATGTGCTTTGCTTTTAAACATTGATCTCCTGGATCCCCTCGGGGTTCAATTGCTATTTCCCCCATTCCACATCTCTTGTGAAATAATTTGTACCTCCTTCTAAATGCACCATGCCAACTATTGCCCCCGTTCTCTCATTGCTTGTGAAATAATTTGTACCATGCAACATGCCAACTTGCCCCCACTCTTGTATTGCTTGTGAAATAATTTGTTCTATACAAATGCCAACTATTGTCCCCACTCGCATCTCTTGTGAAATAATTTGTACCCTTCTACATGCAACAAGCCACCCATTTCCCCCACTCTCACATGGCTTGTGAAATAATTTGTACCATGCAACATGCCAACTTGCCCGCACTCTCTCATTACTTGTGAAATAATTTGTACCCTTCTACATGTGACATGCCAACTATTCCTCCCACACTCCACATCTCTTGTGAAATCATTTGTACCATGCAACATGCCAACTATTGCCCCCACTCTCCACTTGTCTTGTGAAATAATTTGTACCCTCCTTCCACATTTCAAAGTGCCACAAGGCAATCATTGCATCAATGCATGTGACTATACCAAACAGGCTGTATTTCTCCTGGTCTGCATTGAATTTGCTAACCTTTTGGGCCAAGAGTTGCATTCTTGATTCCAGTATTCTAATTGGTGTCAGTTGGACTCTCAACTAGGAAGGTTCCTTAGATGCTCCAAATTGTTATCCAGTGACCTTTGCTAAAAGAACAGTTTGATTTATTGTCACTGGCATATAGTAAAAAGTATTGTTTCTTGCATACTATACAGGCAAATCATACCATTCATAGAGTACATAGAGGTAAAAGAAAGGCGAGGGTGCAGAATGTAGTGTTACAGTCACAGCTAGAATGTAGAGAAAGATCAACTTAATATTTGATTTATTGTCACATATATTGGAATGCAGTGAAAAGTAATTCATCAGATTTAAATACCTTTGAAACAGTGCATGCAAACTACCTCATCACACCACTTTTTCCACTGTCACTGTATCCTCCTCCTGCTTTACTACCTAAATACTACTAGCCACCAGCTAAATATTGTGAAAGCTGGAGCCGTTGTCCTCAGCCCTTATCACCAAGTTCCATTCCTCTCCTAGGAGCTGTGTGAGACAAAACCAGTCTGTTCACAAACTTGTCATTTTTGACCATAAGGGATTCCAACCACATCGGCAGCCTTTGTGATCGCGTGACTATTTCAACTTCTGTAATGTTATCTGTACCTAGCCCTGTCTTGGCTCAATTGCTAGAACTCTCATTCATGCCTTCATTATCTCTAGACTCAGGTATTCAAAAAAATACCAACAGTGAAAATGAAGGCCTTTCAGTCCATCAAGTCTGCATCGACTCTCTGACAGCGCATCCTACCCAGGCCCTATCCCCACAATATTTACGCCACTAATTCCCCCTAACTACACATCTTCGGACACTAAGGGGCAGTTTAGCCAATTCACCTAACTTGCACATCTTTGGACTGTTGGGGGAAACTGGAGCAGCTGGAGGAAACCCATGCAGAGATGGGGAGAACGTGCAAACTTTGCACAGTGTGACCAAAGCTGGGAATCGAACCTAGGTCCCTGACATTGTGAGGCAGCAGTGCTAACCGCTATGCCACTGCCACACGTTCCTGGCTGATCGCTCACATTCTATTCTCCGTAAATTTAATGCTTCTGTGAAGTGCTTTGGGATGTTTTATATTGAAATGCTATATAAATGCAGGTTGTAAAATTTTAACTCTAGTCAGTAAAATAAATGTTGGCACCTTGGATTTCAATCTGCTGTTTCTCTAAACAGTCTTAGCATTGTAGGAGAGCATGTGAAGTCATCCAGACATTTCATTTAGCATCAGAAGAATAGAACCACAGAATCCCTACTATGCAGAAGAAGGCCATTCTGCCTGTCAAGTCTGCACTGACAAATATCCCACCTAGACCCTATCCCTGTAACCCCATGTATTTACCCTATTAATCCCCTGGGGTAATTTACCATAGCCAATCCATCTTGCCTACATATCTTTGGAGTGTGGGAGGAAACCAGAGCACCCGGTGGAAACCCATGAGGAGAATGTGCAAACTCCATACAGTGACCCTAGGCTGGTATTCAATCCAGGTCTGTGTGCTGAGGCAGCAGTGCTAACTGCTGTGCCACTGTGCACATCCAAGATGGTGCTGGAGTGTGGCGACTTCTTGCAAGCTGTGCCCAGCATACCCTCTAATTCTATATTTTACTTATTTTATGCTTCTATTCTAACTCTTATAAATGCTCTAACAATACTCTAATTCAATCTCTTGATCTTGTAATAAATGATATTTCTCTATACCCTAGCTATGACTGTAACACTACATTTTGCACTCCTTTCCTTCTCTATGTATGGTATGCTTTGTATAGCGTGCAAGAAACAATACTTTTCACTGTATGCTAATACATGTGACAGTAATAAACTAAATCAAAACGTATAGCTTGGGTTTCCATTTTTCTAAGTTCAAGTTGCCTGCTTGTTTTGAATTGCATGTTTTTGTTCACCCAGATCTAGTCTCTGAATCCCATTACGCTAGTTTTAGCAAAGAAGCTCAACTAGCCTAGTGTAATAAAAACAGAAAATATTGGATGTGTGGTGATTGATTTATGTGCTGCAGTTGTAAAATGCCTTATGGGATATACAGACTCCTAAATGTGTGAAACGACATAAACCAGAAGTTGTCTAAGTGAATGAGCCTTTGTCCCTATTGAAACGAAAGCTTTTTTTAAAATACTGGGTTTGGCGAGGTGCTGATGCAGCCACCTCTTCGCTCAAGTCTCTTGTGCAATAGCCCCAAGTATTGGATTTGCTAAGCCCGAAAGATTTTTTTTTTACGCTGGTGTTGTTGCTAGTTTGGGATCCATATGCTGAGAGCTTGTGACGCTAGCATCCTACTAAACCCAACATAATGACAAGAGTGATCTTTGAGAATGTGTTCACAAAGGTGCAGAAGAGAATAATCCAAGATTGCCCTCGGGTTTGTGATCATTATTTTTCTCCATTCGGTAAGCCTGCAGTACATGATTTGTAAAGAAGTAACATTCACTGATGCCGATGAAGAAAATATTGATTTAACGTTCTTAATCTATTGTTGGCTTTCTATCTTAAGATAACCTTTACCAGTCACTTCTATTTGGATATGTAAGGAATAGCTGATAAAGCCCAAGTGGCAGAGGTGCAAACAGTAACAAATGATTTACTTTGATATGTTCCATTTCTGTTGGAGTGGCATCTTCCCAATTACAGAGATAGGGAGGGGGTGTAGGGGCTGGAGGAGGTTTCAGGGATAGGGAAGGGTACCTTCCTAACAGTGGTGATATTTTGGCGACAGAAACTGAAGGTGGCTGTATAATTGTGAAGCAACAGGCTTGAAAAGATTCATCTGTGCTAAAGCAAATGCTGTAAATCTGTCCAAGATTAGTTCTCTCTCAGCAGGGAAAGGTCAATAGTTTGTGTGATTTGATCTTCCAGATCGTCTGATACTAGGCTATAATGCTTGACTCGTATTTTTTGGTTGAGAAAAACAGAATGATGGATCCATTGTAACAGTGGAGGTACTTCAGTGAGTTAAGTGGAGCTGGCTATCTGTTTTGAGTGGGGAAGACGGACGGGAGGAGGAAAATCCTATTTGATACTTTCCCCACGTTCCCAGGGCTGTTGGTTCCAAACGTTGCTCATCCTTTGGAACTTTGATCATAAGAACATAAGAAATAGGAGCAGGAGTAGGCCATCTAGCCCTTCGAGCCTGCCCCGCCATTCAATAAGATCATGGCTGATCTGTTGTGGCTCAGTTCCACTTTCCCGCCCTCTCCCCATAACCCTTAATCCCCTCTCTTATCAAGAACCCATCAACCCGCTTCTTAAAAATATTTAGCGAGGCAGCCTCCACCACTTCAACGGGCAGAGAATTCCAGAGATTCACCACCCTTTGAGTGAAGAAGTTCCTCCTCAACTCCGTTCTAAACCGCCTCCCCTTTATCTTGAGGCTGTGCCCCCTAGTCCTACTGTCTTTTTTGAGCGGGAAGAGTCTCTCCACCTCTATCCTATCCATCCCATTCATCATCTTATACGTCTCAATGAGATCTCCCCTCATTCTTCTAAACTCTACCGAGTACAAGCCTAGTTTATTCAGCCTCTCCTCATAGCTCAATCCCCTCAACTCCGGTATCAGCCTAGTAAACCTCCTCTGCACTCCCTCCAGGGCCAAAATATCCTTGCGCAGGTGCGGCGCCCAAAACTGCACACAGTACTCCAGCTGCGGCCTCACCAATGCCCTATACAGCTGCAGCAAGACCTCCCTACTTTTATATTCAATCCCCCTCGCTATGAAGGCCAGCATCCCATTCGCCTTCCTGACCACCTGCTGCACCTGCAAGCTGGGTTTTTGCGACTCATGCACAAGGACCCCGAGGTCCCTCTGATCATTTTTTTGGGGGCGGCACGGTGACGCAGTGGTTACCACTGCTGCCTCAGAGCCAGAGATCCGGGTTCAATTCTGGCCTAGGCTCACTATCTGTGTGGATTTTGCACGTTCTCCCCATGTTTATGTGAGTTCTTCCAGGTGCTCCAGTTTCCTCCCACCGTCCAAAGTTGTGCGGGTTAGGTGGATTGGTCATGGTAAATTGACGCTAGTGTCCGGGGATTAATGATAAATATGTGGAATTATAGGGATAGGGCCTGGGTTGGATTGCTGTTGGTGCAGACCCGATGGGCCGAATGGCCTCATGCACTGTAGGGACCTCTCTTCTTGCACTGTTCAGTGATGAGCATGAGTGAATGCTGTGTGGTAACTCTCTTCTTTCACTGTTCAGTGATGTGTGTGAGGGAATGCTGTGTAATAACTCTCGCAGTGTTCAGCAATGAAAGTGAGTGAATGCTGTGTCACCATGGATATTGAACTGCCACTTTTGCCCCTCCTGTAGCCAGGTGTCTTTATACCCTTGCCTTAACCCATCTACCTTAACTATAATACTGCTTGTATTGAGGTGTAAACAATATAACCCTGTCAGTTTCCCTTACTGGGCGTTTAGTAAACTTTGCTTTTCCTGTAATTCCAGATCTATCTCTTCATAACCTAAATCACTAGCTAATGTTTCACTTCAATTTTCCTGTTTTGGTCTCATCTATCTGATCCTACTCCTGTGATGCTACTTTCCTGTCATACCCCAACAGAACTAGCAAAAGCCCCTGCAAGGTCAGTCAATGCTCGTGGTGTAGGTACATCCAATAGCACTGTTAAGGAGGGAGTTCCAGAATTGTAAACATTGGTCCTTTAGAGGATGAGAAGAGAGGTTTAATATGAGGAAATGGTTGTGGCGCTCAACAGGTATTTTGTCCTTCACAGTGGAAGACACAAATAAAATGCCAAAAATTGATGATAGGAAGGCAATGGCAGGTGAGGACCTAGAAGTGATCACTAAAGAAGTGGTGTTGGGCAAGGTAATGGGGCTGAAGTTAGACAAGTCTCCTGGCCCTGGTACGAATGCATCCTAGGGTACTAAGATGGTGGGGGAAATGGCAAATGCGCTAAAGTAAAGTTTGTTTATTAGTCACAAGTAATGCTTATACAATGAAGTTGCTGTGAAATTCCAGATATACTGGCACTGGAGGGTGTGCAGAGGAGATTCACTAGATTGATTCCGGAGTTGAGACGGTTGGCTTATGAGGGGAGACTGAGTAGGCTGGGACTATACCCAATGGAATTCAGAAGAATGTGAGGGAATCTAATAGCAACATTACGAAGAATTAGATGAGAGAGAAGCAGGGAAGTTGTTTTCACTGGCAGGTGAAACTAGAACTAGGGGGCATGGCCTCAAAATAAGGGGGAGCAGATTTAGGACTGAGTTGAGGAGGAACTTTTTCACCTCAAGGGTTGTGAATCTGTGGAATACCCTGCCCAGTGAAGCAGTTGAGGCTACCTCATTGAATGTTTTTAAGGCGAAGATAGATACATTTTTGAACAGTAAAGGAATTAAGGGTTATGCTGAGCGGGTGGGTAAGTGGAGCTGAGTCCATGAAAAGATCAGCCATGATCTTATTGAATGGTGGAGCACAGGCCACGTGATACAGCTCAGATTGAAAAGACATTGGATTTTTGACAGATCTAAAAATATATATTGACAAGGGAGTCAACGATTGCGGGGGCAGGCAGGAAAAGTGGAGTTAAAGCCATAAGATCCTGATGGCAAAAATAGTCCATTCAGTCCATTGAGTCTGCACCAACTCTCTGAAAGTACACCTTACCCAGGCTCAGCTCTTGCCCCATCTCTGTAACCCCACACATTTGGATTGAGGGGGAGGAAACTGGAGCACCTCGAGGAAACCCACACAGATACGGAGAACACACAAACTCCACACATTGGCCTACTCCTGCAAATGTTATGTTATCAGTCAGCCCCTGTGGTTTGGGAGGTGAATGGGACGCTGGCCTTTATAGTGAGGGGGATAGAATATAAAAGCAGGGAGGTCTTGCTGCAACTGTACAGGGCACTGGTGAGGCTGCAGCTGGAGTACTGTGTGCAGTTTTGGTCGCCGCACTTGCGCAAGGATATTTTGGCCTTGGAGGGAGTGCAGAGGAGGTTCACCAGGCTGATACTAGAGACGAGGGGGTTAGACTATGAAGAGAGACTAAATAGACTGGGTCTGTACTCGTTGGAGTTTAGAAGGATGAGGGGGGATCTTGTAGAGACGTATAAGATAATGAAAGGGATGGATAGGGTAGAGAGATTCTTCCCGCTCAGAAAGGACAACAGGGCTAGAGGGCACAGCCTCAAGATAAGGGGGGGACAGTTTAGAACGGAGTTGAGGAGGAACTTCTTCACTCAAAGGGTGGTGAATCTCTGGAATTCTCTGCCCGTTGAAGTGGTGGAGGCTACCTCACTAAGTATATTTAAGTCATGGGTAGATAGGTTTTTGACAGACAAGGGAATTAAGGGTTATGAGGAGAAAGCAGGAAGGTGGAACTGATCCACTTCAGATCAGCCATGACCTTATTGAATGGCGGGGCAGGCTCGAAGGGCTAGATGGCCTATTCCTGCTCCTATTTCTTATGTTCTTATGAGTATGTTCTGGGATTTTGACCCAATGACAGTGAAGGAACGGCGACTTATTTCCAAGTCAGCAATGATTTCTCTTTGTGCTTTTTGCTCTGGAGATCCCAAGGGGTTATACTTGATCCTCTGTTCCTCTATGCTGACCTTGGTGACTTAGTCTGCAGGCAGGAAATTGCTTTCCTCACTGATATTTCACACCCTCTCAACCATTCCAATGTTTGTGCGTTGCTAGATGGCTTGACTTGGCGTGGAGAAATTGTGTCTCGCCCACGACTGTCAGTGAAGAATAAGGTCATTGTGTTTGTCTTCTGTCACAACCACCACCTTGCCACTGATTCCGTCCTCCACCCTACCTGCTGTCTTGTTGTTGAGTTTGTGTCTACTGTGTCTTGGCTGAGCCTCTGACCTTGTATCCTTGCCATCGAAAACACAACCTGGTTTCACCTTTCCGAGTAGCAAGACTGTGGTTGCTCAGTCAAGTACAAGACAAAAAATGTTTTAAATATTAAACAAAGCTGGCAGCATCTATGGAGAGAGAGAAGCAGAATTAATGTTTCAGGTGAAGGACCTTTTTATCAAAACTCTTATTGACCTGAAACATTAACTCTATCTCTCTGTCCGCAGATGCTGCCTGACCTGCTGAGTTCTTCCAGCATTTTCTATTTTTATTTCAGATTTCCAGCATCTGCAGTATTCTGCTTTTGGTTCAATCCGGAGTAAGTCAAACGATATGGTGAGCAAAAATTTGTACTTCTCAACTCGTGTTTGAAGTTAGTTGATTGGTGTCTTCAAGCATTTTAGAATATTTATGAAAACTGTTGTGTGTGAAATGTTGTATATCACAGCAGCTTGTGGTACTGTATCAATATATAGAATAGTCAAAATCAAATTTTATTGCTCTCCTTCCAGTACCAATCTCAAAACCCATTCTCAGATGGGTCGAGCAATTTGAAGAGTTTATTTTGTGCATTTTGGAATTAAAAAGCTGTCAATTGTTCTGATTGTTTTTGCAGCATATAGAATTTGTGTAAACCCATTGACACTCTAAGATTGTAAGAAATAGAAACAGGAGTAGGCCATTGGCCTCTTCAGCTGGCTTGGCTCTTCAGCAAGATCATGGCTAATGGGCTGCTTTGGCTTTTGAAGGCAGCACTGTGGTTAGCATTGCTGCCTCTCAGTGCCTGGGACCGAGGTTCTTTTCTGGCCTTGGGTGACTGTATGGAGTTTGTGTTCTCCCCGTGTCTATGTGGGTTTCCTCTGGATGGTCCAGTTTTGCCCCTCAGTCCAAAGATAGGTACATTGGCCATGGTAAATGTGTGGGGGTATGGAGATGGGGTAAGGGCTAAGCCTGGATAAGATGTACTTTCAGAGAGTTTGGTGCAGACTCAATGGCTGAATGGCCTCCTTTTGCCCTATAGGGATCCTATGGCTTTAACTCACTTTTCCTGCCTGCCCCCAAAACTGTTGACTCCCTTGTCAATTTTTTTTTAAAAAAGGTCAAAAATCCAATGTGAGCTATATCACGTGGCCTGTGCCCTGAGCTCCATAAACTCTATAAAAGCAGCTTGTGTGAGACAACATTTGTAGCTGCTGTAAGTCTGTGTCCTTTGCTTCACACTCCAGTGTGTTCATGGTTCACTCCATTCACCTGTCCATTTCTCTCTCTCCCACCACCATCACAAGATTCCCTCTGGCAAAAAGGAATTTAACTTATTTCAAAATAACTTACTATCATCTCCCATTTGGTATGATTACTTCATTTTTACAGAATTCACCTAATGCCTTATTGAAGGGCAGGTTAAGAATAAATTTCCAGTCACACCTCTGGAATCTTGTTGCACAAGTTTAACTGCTCAGACTCCTCAGACCATCTACTTATGCTGGTACCCCCATTATCCCCAAGCATAGTAATTCACTTTCATGGTGTCCGTGTGTTTTGTAACTTTAAATATCAAGTCTGGCACTCGGGGTAGGGGAGAGGGCATTTGGAAAATTGGCCAGGGAGCAACTGAAAAGGAGTTAAATCTCAAAGAGCAACTTGTTCTTGTAATTCTGAATTTTTAATATTAGAATGAGTGTCTAGATAAGTTGAGAGCAGTTCAATAGACATCAAGTGTAAATGGGTGGTAACATCAAGGGTGATGGAATCAATTTATGCAGATATCAAAAGTATGCAATACTGATTACCAGTCTCCAGAGTGGAGGAGGCACAGGGGAGGGCAGAATATTGGTAGTTGTAAGATTCGTCTCTTTCCTCCCCCAAGTTTCTGTATTCTTTCTGCTGTCTTGCTTGATAGCTGACCAGCTGACTAAAAATAAGTTGCATTTATATAGCACCTTTCACGACCTTGGAATACACCAAAGCACTTCACAACCAACAAGGTAATTTTGAAAAGTGGTTACTCACTCACTCTGTTATAATTTAGGAAACCACGGTTGTGTTAAAAGCTTTGGCAGAGAGCAGGATGAATGAATTGTGTCAAGTGATCAACCAGAGAATGAAGCAAAAAAAGTTACTTAGCCATGACCTAGCAGTGGAACATGCATTGATTGCTTCCTCCAGTTCAAGAACATCAACTGTGTTGGTGCCTGCTGGCTGTTGTGGTTTGTGGTGAGCAAATTAGATGCTTGTGGAGTGGTATTTTAGAATCTGTGGACTTGTACTGCTGTATGTGGAAGGATTGTATACATTGAAGGAAAAATATTTTCAACTGTTGTACTTGGCATGTGTGTTTGTAGTTATTTCCACCTTCCCCTGTACCGGTATCTGCTGCACCATAACATGACATTCTTTATTCTTAGTAAAAGTCTTCAATTTCTGCAATCGTAGGGACCCTATGGTACAGAGGGAGGCCATTTGGCCCATCGGGTCTGCACTGCCAACAATCCCACTTAGTCACCTATCCCCGTAACCCCACGTATTTGCCCCTCTTACCTATGCATCCTGGGGATACTAAGGGGCAATTTAGCACCTAACTCCCTCATCTTTAGACTGAGAGGAAACTGGAGCACCCGGAGGAAACCCGTGCAGGCTCCACACAGACAATGACCCAAGCCGGGAATCAAACCTGGGTCCCTGGCGCTGTGAGGCATGACGTGAGTGATTTGACTATGCATTCAGCTTATTTTGGAAAGGCTCTGAATAGCAGGAAGAGTTTTTAAAATTATGAAATTGGGTGTTAGTAAGGAATTCTGAATGGGAATTACCTTGCATTACATTATTCCACATTACAGGAAGGATGTGGAGGCTTTGGAGAGGGTGCAGAGGAGGTTTACCAGGATGTTGCCTGGTATGGAGGGGAGGTCCTATGAGGAGAGACTGAGGGATTTGGGGTTGTTTTCACTGGAAAGAAGGCGGCTAAGAGGGGATCTTATTGAAACATATAAGATGATTAAAGGTTTAGATAGGGTGGACAGTGATAGCCTTTTTCCTCGGATGGAGAAAGCTAGCACGAGGGGGCATGGCTTTAAATTAAGGGGGTGTAGTTATAGGACGGATGTCAGGGGTAGGTTCTTTACCCAGAGGGTGGTGAGGGATTGGAATGCCCTGCCTGCTGCGGTTGTAAATGCGCCTAGTTTGGGGGCGTTTAAAAGATCCGTGGATAGGTTTATGGACGAAAAGGGATTGGTTTAGGTTAGTGGGTCATTGTTTTTTAACTGGTCGGCGCAACATCGTGGGCCGAAGGGCCTGTTCTGCGCTGTAATGTTCTATGTTCTATATATGCATGTAGACTCATTTGCCAGTGTAGATTGTTGAATCAAATAGTAGAATTGAGTTTGCAGCAATTGCATGTATTTCTGGAAGAATTATTGAAGGATATGATCAGGTAGGGTTGAGCATTTGTTTGGAAAAAAATAGATGGAATTTTGGACTTGATGGCCTTTTCCTAGTTGTGAGGGAAACAAAGCTACAGTTAATTTTGGTGCCTTTGGGCCTGGGATGGGAACAGTCTGCCTGGAATCTTATTTTGCCAACTCTTATGCTCGCTGGAAGTGGACAAGGGAGGTCAAAATTAACCATGCCTTCTTGCACACCAAAGCGGAATAGCTTGCTGGTGCTCAGATCACCATATCTGTTTTGAGGAAGGGAAAGGAATTGGAGTAGGGAAGAGGAAGGCCAGGATACCAGAAAAACCAGGGAATGATTTTAACAAATTAGATGGGGCGGGGGGGGCAACTCAAATGGAATCCAGGATGGATTTGAATGGATTTGAACCTTCTAAATGTGAATGTTTTATTTAATCATAGTTTCATCATAATTAAATCTCTCAAACAAATCTGAACTATCCGAATGAAGAGAGTTGCTTCGTGGATGGGACTTGGATCAGAATTCTGATTTGTTTTTGAGCCAGCACTGCCTATGTTTAACCCACCCAGATCAGGTGTGGCACTGGTAGGTGCAAGAGTGAAGCTTCTTCGGTTTTCACCTGCCATGTGCCTTACTCCCAATCCTCCAAAAGAACACTTCCCTCCTGTAGCAGCATGATATCTTGCATGCTTCCTATTCTATACCTGCAGTAATTCTGCTAATTTAGTTCCTGGTGACAGGTTTGTCACAGGCCTGCGGGGAAATGGGTTAGATTGAGAACACTGTTGTATAACTCAGAAAATTTGGTGCTTTTTTTTATAAAGAGCTGTTTTTGTGCCTGCTCACCCTTGCTTGTGTACAGCTGCTTTATGATGCAGGGAAATGTTGAAAATAACCGAGTACGGCACCATTTACAGTGGTGAATGATATATCTGATCATTTCAGACAGTTTCAGTGTAACATTACACTAAACCTAATATATAGATGCGTATGTTATATTGAGCCTTAATTTATAAAAAGACAGGTCTGTTACTCAACTGAGGTGTGGCAGATCAAATATTCCTTATTTTGAGAGGAGAAATATAAGGGTAGTTGGTTTGGAGGTGGTGTGGTGGGGCGGGTGGGGAGAGGAAAGAGGAATCAAAACCTGTCTAATGTAAATTAATTTAATTAAGCAGAAAAATATGTCAACGACAGTGCAATAATGCAGAGATGGGTGAAACTAGAAAAAGGGAGACATGCTATGGTAATATTTTAGAGAGATTGGGGTCTGAAAGAGAACTTAGCTTCAGTTTTGTTCAGTTACAAGATGGGTTGTAAAGAAATTTCCTCATTATATTGAAACATCAACTGTAGTTATCCAAGGCAGCCCTGAAACCAGACTCAGTAATCCTTACATAGTAATCCTTGAAGAGCCACACTCTAGTTATAGTGTATGCCAGTATGTTCACTCGCTATGTACTTGCAAATATCAACATGATGAAAAGGTGGACAGCTGTCACTTATGTGGATTGCAGCTTATACAAATCTGTAGATGTCACTGAGGGTTTCTGCTAGGTTGTATTGTTTTCCCTGCCACTGCAGTCGCTCAAATTGACCAAGCCAGCACGAAGGATTGCAAAGATCAAGTTCCCAGGATCATCTTGGCTAAGACCAAGCTCAAGATGGCACGGCAGTGCTTCATCTTGTCAGCTTGGATCTTGTTTGTCTCCTGTGGGGACCATGAATTGGATTCAATTGGAATTTGAATTTGGTTTTTGGAACAAGCAAGGAATGGATTTGTTTGCCCAGTCCATTCTGAGCATTGCCTTTGCAATTTTAAGGATGGAATAAAAAAATTAAAACAGGGCAGATCCCCTCATTGAATCAATCACCATTGGGAGCTTTAGCTAATTGTGCTACTTTACTGAGGCTCTTCAAATGAAGGGTTTTTTTTTGTTAGGCACCAGGACACTTTAGGAACACTTGAAAAGATCTGATTTTAAAAAAATAAAATTGGGCACCAATTGACTTGTTCTGTGCCTTTTATTAAAGGCATTAATAGTTTTTAAATCAGGTTATTCACTGGTAGATTAAAGCCCTGCTTATTTTTGTGAAAAACCCATTTTGGCTATATTATTCAAACTTCACCTAGGGGTGGCACAGTGGTTAGCACTGTTTCATCACAGCTTCAGGAACCCGGGTTCAATTCCAGCCTTGTTCATTGTGTGGAGTTTGCACGTTCTTCCTATGTCTGCATGGGTTTCCTCCCACAGTCCAAAGATATGCAGGTTAGGTGGATCAGCCATGGTAAATTGCCCCTTTGTGTCCCAAGATGTGTAGGCTAGGTGGATTGGCCATACTAAATAGCCCATTAGTGTCCAAAGATGTGTAGGTTAGGGGAATTAGGGTAAATATGTGGGGTTACGGGTTATGGCCTGGGTAAGAAGCTCTGAGTTGATGGGCTGAATGGCCACCTTCTGCACTGTATGGATTCTACTGCTGTTAAATATATCTGCACTTTTAAAATAAATCCCATTCTAAGACACTGTTAGTTTTTTGAAGATTTCTGTTCAATATGTAAATAAATGAACAGAAATTTTTTAAAAAACTGTTTAAAACTAGAATTTAGAGTCCAAAGTGGAACTGCTGATGTTTAAATCCACATGTACTGCCCATTGTCCAAATATGAGTACTTCAGTGTAACTAGGTTCTGTTGGCTATGTAATGCATGATATTTTTAATTTCCTTCTGTTCTAAATCTAGTGATGTCCTTGCACTGCCAATCTTCAAACAAGAAGAGTCCAACTTGCCTCCAGAGAACGAAAATAAACTCTTACCCTTTCAGTATGTTCTTTGTGCTGCTACCTCTCCAGCTGTGAAACTCCACGATGAAACACTTACATATCTTAACCAAGGTAAGTTTGAAGATCGCACACCAGCTTATATTTGGAGTTGGGCCAATGTTGTTACTGAACATTTTGAAAACTATATGGCCTGATATTCTATGGTGAAAATGATGAGTCAGCGCTGGCTCGGAGCATTTTACTCAGGCTCTGCTCTATCGTCATAGCCTTGTACATTTAGCATGGCTAATCCATCCAACCTGCACATCTTTGGACACTAAGGGGCAATTTAGCATGGCCAGTCCACTTAAACCTGCACATCTTTGGCGTGTGGGAGGAAACCCACACAACATGGGGAGAATGTGCAGTCTCCACACAGACAGTGACCTGGGTCCCCGGAGCTCTGAGGCAGCAGTGCTAACCACTGTGCCACCAATGTTTAAATGTAGCTCCCACCTAGATTTATGATTTGGTTTTTTTGCTGTCTTTCCAATATTCCTTTTTCTTAAACAAAGGAAATTTTTTGATTCAAAAGATAATTTTCAACATTGTTCTGATTTTTATTTTCAGGGCAGTCTTATGAAATTCGGATGCTTGATAATCGGAAAATTGGAGAGTTGCCTGAAATCAATGGCAAATATGTGAAGGTGAGAAAAGTAAAATATTAGTCAAATAGTGGAGCTGCATTGGTTGTAAGCTCAACTTTGGCTTGGGGGTGGGGTCGGCGCGGATGCCGTTTGTATTACGTTGGGAAAATGAACAAAGTGCGATGCATCATGCTGTCTTGTTTCCTGGACTGGTTACCATCTTCATCGCATTGGCAGACATCACTGAGAGCCAGCAGCTCTGAAGACAGGAAAATCTTTGTATTTGAAAGCTGAAAAAATAACACTGTTTTAATTGTATTGGCAGAATAACACAATCATGGAGGTTTACAGCATGGAAATGGGCCCTTTGGCCCAACTTGTCCATGCCATCTCTCTTTTTTAACCTCTAAGCTGGTCCCAATTGCCCATTTTTGGCCCTCTATACCCATCTTACTCATGTAACTGTCTAAATGCTTTTTAAAAGACAGAATTGTACTTTCGTCTACTACCACCTCTGGCAGCTTGTTCCAGACACTCACCATCCTTTGTGTGAAAAAATTGCCCCTCTGGACTCTCTATCTCTCCCCTGTCGCCTATGCCCTCTAGTTTTAGACTCCCCTACCTTTGGGAAAAGATATTGACTATCTATCTGATCTATGCCCCTCATTATCTTCACCTTGAACCTCTGCCACCCCTCCAAAAAAAAATACACCTGTGTCAGCAAACTTGTGGAAGTTGGATGGTGTTGATTTACAGATACAAGTTAGATTTAAAAATGGATCTGTGACTTGAGAGACTGCAAGGGAAGGTGTTATCCGTTGAGTGGTGGATTTTAATGTCTCTTCTCTGTATGAATGCAATCTAATTATATGTCCTTGAATGTCACTCTGAATGTGAGGGATTAGGTTGCCTGTAAAAAAAAAATAAGCAAAATGGCACTTAAGTGTATTTGTGTTACATAAAAGTTCGAAGCCTCCCTCTACTGAGGGAAATGGCTTTTATAAATCCAGCATTGATTTAAGAGTTTTAACTGTATGACTGCTGTTTCAAATAGTTCTGCTTTTCCATATTTTGGAACACAGTTTCATTGTGGGGTAGATTTCAGAGAACCAGTGGCAGTGCTAATGTGATGATAAACAACTCTGCTGACACTCTGCAGGAAGTAGAGATTGCTACTGAATGTGTTTGTATCAGGCATTGGGCATTAACTGGGGATTCACTTGTGCCCGTATAGATCCAAATTTGGTTATCAGGTTGTATCTCTTGTGAATAAATACTTTTAAAAGCCTCAAGGGATGAGGTTCAGTTATGCTGTTCAATAACTGGCTTTCTAGAATATGACATGATAGCAGAGGGCAGTCGTCTAAAGACGAAGATTGAAAACGAACATTTTCAGACAAAACTAAAATCCTTCAGAGGCACCTTTCTGGGTATCTAGCTCTGGCTATCTCCCCATACAAAAGGTCCTTGGCGATGTGACCATCTTCCATCGAGCAGATACATAAGAACATAAGAAATAGGAGCAGGAGTAGGCCATCCAGCCCTTCGAGCCTGCCCCGCCATTCAGTAAGATCATGGCTGATCTGTCGTGTCTCAGTTCCACATTCCCGCCCTCTCCCCATAACCCTTAATCAATACGCCCGATCCAAAGAAACCCCTCGGTTTGATTAGTGCCAATGCACTTGGGAGCCTTTGAGAAGGCTGCCACATTCATGGGTTTTATCCTGTTGCGGATATATCCATAACATGCCACAGACTGTAAAGATTGAAATTATTCAGCTTCTAGATATCTTTAAATTGCCCATTATTTAAAGCCACACAGCAAGATGCTGAGAACATCAGCCCTATAAGCCACCAGCTTGGTCCTAAAGGTCAGCCTGATGTTATCCCATGCATATTTTATGGTAGCAACTTTCCCTGTTTGCAGCAAGGGGAAGGGTTGTCTGTTGTTGTGGATCTAAGGTAGTAGAATTTGCTAACCGCTTCTAGTGGGCTGATATTTAGTGTGATCATGGGTGGAGATATGACATCTTGTCCCTTAGCCACTGTATTCTTACTGCTTGCAGTCGTGGAATTTAACAGGTTGAATTTGTTCAGTCTCTTGTACAATTTGGGGATTCCTGGACGCGCAAAGCAAAGAGGCAGTGTCCTTGAACTGACACAACAGAGAACTCTGAGGAAGTAGATGAGGAAAATTATACTGATCACGAAGAGTTCTAGTCCTGTGATGAATGTGTTAGTCATAGGCTTATTTAACTGCAGTGCTCGATAGTATGTGAAAGAGGTTGCATAAAATGTTGCCTTGATTCACTCAAGTTGTGAGGATTGATACAAGATTAGGGAATCTGTAAAAATACGCTTTATGTTCGGTTTAGTGATGACAGCACTTTGCGGCTACTAAAGAGAGTTGTAATTCCACACAAGATGGCTTTAGTTTATTCCTGATGATTTGGTGAGCATACAAGGACGAGGGGACACGGATTTAAGGTTTTGGGTGAGAGCTGTGGTGAGGAATGTGAGGAAATTTTTAATGATTGTGGAAATTTTTTTCAATGATTGCAAAAGGAAATTGGATGTGCTATTGGAAGGGAATACAGTGAGGGGGTGGAACTGATTGAGTCTATGGTGGCTGTTTGTGGCGGAATCCAATGAGCCATATGGCCTCTGTCTGTGCCATATAACTCTGATTCTCTTTTCTGAGTGCTGATATAGTCTCTAGTGTGCGAGCTTGATTGTTGAATAAACATGGCACAAAAGACTTGACATTCGATGCAACGAGGCAATTATTTTTGTAAGTTAGTAGATTTGCGTTTTACCCAGTCATGGCAGTATTGTATCCCTTTAACAAAACCTGATGCCTCATCTGACTGTAAAGTATTAACGGCAAAAGCTAATTGGACAATTTGCAGGCCCTCCTTACCAAAGGGTTACAGATTCTGCTAAAAGCCACAGGTGGGGTTAATGAAGGCGAGTGAGAAATGTGAAATATGTAAAAAGTGCAAAAAAAAATCACAAATGTAAATATAATATATATATTTTATGTACCCAATAGCCATTGTAGAGATATGGCTGCAAGGTGACCAAGGCTGGGACCTGAAAATTGAAAGACGTTTCACAATTTATCCAACCACTACAAAGAAAACAAAAAGGAAGTGAAATGAAACCAAATGACCTGCCTGACCATTTGACTTAGGCTCTGGGCTTGTCAACAGTAAACCAGCCCTGTCGAGCCTGCGAAAATTGGAAGATGTCTAGCCAAGCAGCAGCCTGACATAGCCATACTCAATTGTACCTCACAGATAAATGTATAGACAACACCGTCTTGACATGGAAATGCATTGCCATTTCTTCACTGTCACTGGATCAAAATCCTGGAACTCCCTCCCTAACAGCACTGTGGGTTTATCTACATGACATGGACTGCACTTTCTCAAGGGCGATTAGGGGATAAATGGTGATGTGGCCAGTGATACCCACATCCCATAAATTTTAAAAGATGGTGTTGTAGCTCTGTTAATTACAGATGTCATTGGTGCAGTCATACAAGATGACCTTGGCTTTAGGGAGCAAGATGTAGAATTGGTTTGGGTAGCAATAAAATGCAAGTGTAAGCAATCTCTCATGGGAATGATTTAAAAGCCCCCTAACAGTGGTCACACAGTAGGACAGAGCATACAGGAAGAAATAAATAGGGCGTAAGAAAAGTAATGTAATAATCATGGGTGATTTTAATCTACGTGTAAATTGGACGAATCAAATTGGTTGGAGATAGTCTGGCATTTGTGTGGCATAAATGTGACTTGCTATTTGTCAGCCCAATCCTGGATATTGCCCAGGTCTTACTGCATTTGGGCATGGACTTCTTCAGTATTGGAGGAGTTGCGAATGATGCTGACCATTATGCAATTGCCAACAAACATCCCCACTTCTGACCTTACGAAGGAAGGAACGTCATTGAAGCAGCTGAATATAGTTGGGCCTAGGATACTAACCCTGAGGAACCCCTGCAGAGATGTCCTGGAGCTGAGACGATTGACCTCCAACCACCACAAACATCTTGCATTGTGCCAGGTGTGACTCTCAGAAGCTTATAGAATTCTAATAGGACTAGATGTTCCCGATGTTGGGGGTGTCCAGAACCAGGGGGTCACCGTCTGAGGATTCAGGGTAGACCATTTAGGGCAGAGATGAGGACAAATTTCTTTACCCAAAGAGTGGTGAGCCTGTGGAATTCTCTACCGCAGAAAGCATTTGAGGCCAAAACATTGTATGTTTTCTGGAAGGCATTAGATATAGCTCTTGGGGCTAAAGGGACCAGGCTATTGGGTTGGATGATCAGCCGTGATTACAGTGAATGGCAGAGCAGACCTGAATGGCCTACTCCTGATCTATTTTCTGTGTAATGAGGTCAGGAGCTGCCTGACCCTGACGGAACCCAAACTGAGTGTCCGAGAGTGTCACTTGATAACGCTATTTTTAACCTCTTCCGTCACTTTACTGATGATCGAGAATAGACTGATTGGGTGGTAACTGTCTGGGTTGGATTTGTCCTGCTTTTTGTGTAAAGGACATACCTGGGCAATTTTCCACATTGCCAGGTAGATGCTAGTGTTGTAGCTGTACTGGAAGAGTTTGGCTAGGGGAGTGACAAATTCTGGAGCACAAGTTTTCAGTACTATTGCTGGAATGTTGCCTTTGCAGCATCCAGTGCCTTCAGCTGTTTCTGTCTCATGTGGAGAAAATCAAATTGGTTGAAGACTGACACGTGATGGTGGGAACCATGTGGATAGATCATCCATTGAGCATTTCTGGGGAAGATTGTTGAGTCACTGTACTGGGGACAATTTTATAAACAATTTCTAAAGCCAGCTTGGGAGCAGACTACTCGAGACCTGGTAATGAGCTGTAGGACAGGATTCATCTAATTTAATTGACCTTATGATAAAGGAGCCTTGAGGTGACAGCGATCAGAACCTGATTGACTTTGATGTTCAATTTGAAGGGAAGAAGTGCAAATGTAAACGAGTTATAAACCTAAATAACGGTAATTTTTGAGAGTATATTGGCAG
This sequence comes from Carcharhinus amblyrhynchos, assembly GCF_965287045.1. Classification (NCBI taxonomy): domain Eukaryota; kingdom Metazoa; phylum Chordata; class Chondrichthyes; order Carcharhiniformes; family Carcharhinidae; genus Carcharhinus; species Carcharhinus amblyrhynchos. Next base: position 141,184 of record NW_027650035.1, on the reverse strand, counting down.
AGCCACCCAAAGTGAACTGGGAAACTAGATTACAAGGTAGGATGGAAAAAATGCAGCTTTTTAAGGTATCTGATAATTTGCAGCCAGGACTCATCTCAAAGCACTTGAGTGAAGAAGTTAAGGATGGTATCAAATTGAAAGGAACAATGTACAAATCTGCAAAGATTAGTGCTCAGCCTGGAGATTGGTCAGATTTGAGGAAGCTAGCAATATGATGAAAAGTAGAGAGAAGGTAGAGTGCAAGAGCAAGCCAGAGAGGGGAGAATTTTCCTGTATTTATTTCAAAGTCCAGCTGAGAGAACCAGAGAGGATCATGCTGGCACCAATGGTGGGGAAATCTCAACAAATGTTTTTCTCCACGTGAATCGTACCATGCTCGTGGTGGTTTATCCCTGATTTGCTAGTATCAGGAAAACTTAATCTCTGCGATCATTGGGACGCTCCTTTGAAACACCTTCCCAGCACTTGTTCCAGATCCCGTCGAGGGGATGGCTGCCAGGAAGCCTTCACTAAGGTTCTTGAAGGGAGCCCTAACCAGACCCCTTGATGGTGTGGAGCAGAGTCCTTTACCCACAGTCCTGCAAATGTCCATCCACTAAGGTCTCCACCCCTCCCTGGGAGACAGTAGCAGCCTGACTGAGTGCCAGCTTGCTGCAGAAGAGGATGGAGCTACACTGCTACAAGATGATGAATGACCTTTGCACTGCCAGGGTAGGTCTGCCTCCTTTGCACTCCTGTTGTGCCGTTCACACCTCCTTGATGATCTCCCACCCAGCCACTTCATGGGGTCTCAATACTTGTCACTGCACTCCTCCTGTCGCCATGGTCCCCCGAGTGGTTAATCTGCTCCTCGCTTCCACTCATCTCCCACACACACCGGGCGACTTCACCATCTGAAGTGACAGGGCACCCGTCAGCACTCTCCCCATCTGTCACGTTGCAGGACAAATTGGAGCACCACCATTGAGCACAGCCTGCCGGAGTCATGTCTGAGCTGAAGACCCTAACACCCTTTGAGGAGAGAGGCCTTGAGCTGACAGGCAAGGAGCAGGGCCAGACCTGCGCAGAGCACAGAGTGGGGGTAAGAGACACAAGTGAGAACCCTCAACACATCCAGTATGGTGCCAGCCTCTCAGGAGTTAACCAATTAGTCCCATTAGTCTGTCCTCTGATGCGCTAATGCCAACTTGCCTTGCTTGCAAGTCAATCAGTTGACCAGCCAAAGCCATCCTCTCGTTCTCTGGAGACCAGAGACCCGAGGAAGACATCTCAGAGACAAGTATTCAGGAGGCATCGCAACTGTCACCCACATCCGGCACCAGTGCAGATGCTCATCTCGGTGGGTCCAATACGCAGGCAGGCTTCTGGGTCACTTACTGGTGCGCACCTCACAGCTGAAGATCCACAGAGGGTGGAGGTAGGGATGTCCTAGGGAACCGGCTCTTGGAGGGATGCCAGAGCCCAGGTCTCTGCTGGGCCCCTGGCTGATGACGTGTCTCTGGGTCCAGTTGTCCCAGAGCTGCTGGAACTGCAAAGGCAGGGTTGTGATAATCAGGAAGGGATGTCAGCATTCCTGCTCGGACTGCAAGGTCGACTGGAGGAGTTCCATCGCCTTCTGTCCGAGGAGATGGTGCCGTCACTCCTACGCAACAAAGCCGACATTGTGAGGGTGGAGTCCGCGGTGGAAACCTTGGCGCAGGATGTGCTCCAAGGCAGGGGATGTCCATGGCCCCCTCTCTGGCTGAGGAATCCAGAGGCTCCCAGCTACCCAAAGGGAAGAGGGAGGTCTGGGGCATTCTTAGAAATCCTGAGGGTGTCCAGCCATGTGACACACAGCTCCCTGTGACTGACACTCCTCCAGCTTCACACACCGAAGAGGCAGCGCCTGTGCTACCTGAAAGTAGGCCTGGACCCTCAAGGTCCAGCTTTCAGGGATGCCAACCAAGATAATCTCTGGCAACAGGGCGTGGAAGGCAAAAGGCCACCTTAACCTCAGCTGGGGTTACACTTAGATATAGCAGGAGGATGAGGACGAGAAAAAAATGATAGACACCTAGTAGGCATAGCTGAACCTTAGTGCTAGTGGAAAGAAGTCACCATTGTTTTTATTATCCTTTCGTGGGACATGGGTGTCACTGGCTGGGCCAGCACTTATTGCCTATCCCTAGTTGCCTGAGGACAGTTGAGGGTCAACCACATTGCTGTGGCTCTGGAGTCATGTAGGTCAGACTAGGTATTGGTGGCAGATTTCCTTCCCTAACACACTCTTGTATTAAAGGTCACTTAGTTCACCTGTACAGATTGTCAACCCTGTCATTTTATGGTGCTGTGCTCTGCAAAGCCCCTCCACACACTCAGCACTTCAATCCTGTGGAATGTGAGATTGGCTGGAGACCAGCAGTAGCTGAGGAGTGTCATTCAGCCTTTCTGGGCCCCAAGATCATCTCGTTCAGTGACAGGATGTGGTTGGCTCTCTGTCGGGCAGGACTCCCATGGTGGGGGGTGGGCTCTTCACTCCCTGATTCTGGTTGTCCCCAAACCGAGATGCTATGAGGTAATCTCTAGATGGTCGCCTCATGGGCCCTGACCATCACCCGAGGTTCCTCCTTCTCTGAGTGGTCACCCTCACACCCTCCTCGACATCCTCATCTTCTGATGGATATGGTGTTCCCACAACTCTTCCAGGCCCAGCTGGTGTCTCTGCTGCAGTGCCAAGTTGTGGAGTCCACTAGAGTGTGGGACCCCTCTGGGGGCTGCGTTGGAGGGTTTCCCCTGACTGGTCCAGGCACTAGAACCACATCTTCAGCAGTCCAATTGCCTACTCCACTAGCATGCAAGTTGAAGCATTAGTCTCATCATAACGTGTTTGTGACCTCTGCACTGGCATCATCAGCACTTCTGAGTTGTCCCCAAGGAACCATCACTCTGGCCGCTGCTCTTCCTCAAAGACTGTTGAGATCTGCGAAAGCCCCAAGATGTAACTATTATGGATGCTCCCTGGGAAACGGGTACACACTTGCGTGATGCATATTGAGTGGTTACAGACAATCTGAACATTGAGATATCCCTTACAGTTCATGAACGGCACAGCGTACCACCATGGAGACCTGGTGAACCCCATGGCTCTGGCATCCTGGCTCGCCTGGTGCTGGACTAAGTTGATGTACGTGTGTGCCCTCGTGAATAGTGCACTTGTGTGTGGCTGACTTTGATATGCCGCACGGGTCATCTGTGCAGCTGTGAAACAAGCCGGTTGAGGTAGGGGTGTTCAATGTTGGAAGACCCCTTGCCATTGGTGTCCTTTGAGGCTTTGCTATCTGTGGTTCTGCTCCTGGAAGTGCAATAGGTTCAGCCTCCCTCCTCCTCTTCAGAGCACTGGTTGTGGCCGTGTGCAGTGGAACATCGATGTTGCTGTTGCAGCAATCAAAAGAATTGTCAACTCGACTAGCTCCATGATTTCCCTAGAATCAAAAACTGAAAGGGAACATCAAAGTGAGCGATGAGGATTCCTGACAGTGCCCTGAACCTCAGTCCTCTCAGCGCATGGGTGAATGTCTTCAATGCTATCACCGAAGTGAGCACCTTTGCAATGAACCTCCCTTCTCACACAATAGTGACGTCCCTACCGTTGTCCCCCTTAGCTCCACCTGAATGAAGTGTTTCAACCCGAGTGTGTCTGAGCGGTACCTAACCCTCCACCCCTAGCGTGAGGTGTTAGAACAGTGAGTGCTTGCAATGGGCAAGCATTCCAACGTCATTGGGGACTGATATGATGCCTGCTGTCATTGCCTTGAACTGGGTGAGCGATGAGACACTTCACCACAACACCTTGCATTGGTGTCCACATTTCTGATTTCTCCAATGTAGTCGTTGGTATGAGCATCGGAAGCGTAGAATCCCTACAGTGTGGAAGGAGGCCATCCAGCCCATCAAGTCTTCACCAACTGTTCGAAAAGGCATCTTGCCCTGACCTGCCCACTACCCTATCCCTGTAATGCTGCACACTTAGCATGACCAATCCACCTAACCTGCACATCTTTGGAGTGTGGGCGGAAACCGGAGAATGTGCAAACTCCACCTAGTCGTCCAAGGCTGGAATTGAACCTGGATCCCTGTGAGGCAGCAGTGGGTAAAATGCTTTTTCGGAGAGTTGGTGCAGACTCAATGGGTGGAATGGGCTCCTTTTGCGCTGTAGGGATTCTGTAAAAACTAAACAAATCGTCTATGGCCTGAATGATGCTTCTGGCGTGTGGATAGTTTTCAGTGGGATCTGTTTCACTGAGGTTCGGTTTTGTTGAACTGAAAGCAGAACCCGCAACGTTTTGGTGCTGTGGAATTTAAGAAATGTGGTATCAGTGAGATCAGAGTAAAATTTAAAACTGAGAGTCAGGCCTCCGGGGCTTTTGTAACTTATTGGTTTTGAGAATATTAAGCGGAATAAGTCTGCAATAACTTTAAATCGTAAATCCTAGTGAGAACCTTTCTGCCATTCCAGTTATTTACACAAGCGCATCGCAAATGCTACATGAAAAAAAGAGGGAGCAATTGTGAAGCTTAATTGGTCAGTTTGACTGGTTGGAGGTTTGTATGAGCCCAGACCTTGTTTTGATATTTTGGAGTTAATACTGTCTTACTACAAAGCAACCTAAAATAAAGAGCCAATATCATAACCAAAATATTTAAATCTACAGCAATAATTCCCATCCTCATGTGACGAACATGGCACTAGTCAGTTTTAGTGATCCTTCATATGCTCATCTTTCTGATGAGTATTCAAGGGCAGTGGTTTTGTATCGTTTCTTATAGGCGGAAATGGGACCTGTCACTTTTATCTTGGGAAGTTAAGGAAATAAAAAGGGCTACTAAAAGTACTTTAGCTCTTGGAACACTGGCGCTTGTCATTGCAGCAGATGTGGGATTGTTTTTCAGATGTGTAATGAAGGCAGTATACCTATTGCATGTGGATCATCATTTGCTGTGGGATGGTGGTGTCCTGTGAAAAATGAGTGAGGGAAGGTTGTGGATTCACCTTGCTGACTTAAAATCATGCTAGTGAGAAAAGAAATATGAAAAATTAATTGAACGGATGCAATACTTAACTGTGTTTCACTAAAAAGAGAAGTGTGTGGGCAAAGAAATTGCTGGTGGTTTGTAAGGAGTGGATTCCCACAATGTAATGGTTTGTTCAGAGTATGGGCAGCTTTGGTGTCTTGAAATTTCTGAAAGTGGTAAACACTCGGCAAGATCCCAAATGATTCTTGAGGGTTGACAGGATGGTGTTCTGCAGAATATGTGGTAGTATGATGACCACTCGTGTTACGGTTTGAGTGAGAGGGTTTGCTCTTTAAAAGAAAACATTTAGATTTAATATGAATGCAGATTTTAAAGGGGCTTTGTTTGAGGAGCCACTAACCGTGTGAATAGTACCAAAGTAGACAATTTTTACACTGGGAGAAAACTTAGCCTCTGGTTAATTATTTCTACTATATTAGTTTTTGCAACTTTTTGTTAGTTTTGAATGTTTCCCAAGTCTTCAAAAGTAAGCCTGTGCATGCACACAATTCATTGTGATGCTGTTAAAATAGCTTTATTGTTAATTTTATTTTTTACATCACATTGTATTGACCCATTGTTTGTATTGTATTAAACGAACAATTGAGGCAATAATTTCTGAAGCCACTGCTTTGTCTTTCTTTCCTCCAGAGTATTATCCGAGTGGTGTTTCATGACCGGCGTCTACAGTATACTGAGCACCAGCAGTTGGAAGGATGGAGGTGGAACCGTCCAGGGGACAGGATCCTAGATTTGGGTATGTTGATTTGCAGTGTCCATTGAGTGCAGGACATGCATTCAGGCGTTGGTTTGTATACTTGGGGTGGCTCAGTGGTTAGCACTGCTGCCTCACAGCACCAAGGACCCAGGTTCGATTCTGGCTTAGTTCACTGCCTGTGTGGATTCTGCATGTTCTCCCTGTGTCTGCGAGGGTTTCCTCCCACAGTCCGAAAGGCTTTCTGTTTAGGTGCATTGGCCATGCTAAATTCTCCCTCAGTGCACCCGAACAGGAGTGTGGCAACTAGGGGATTTTCACAGTAACTTCATTGCAGTGTTAATGTAACCCTACTTGTGACAGTAATAAATAAACCACTTTTTTACTTCAGACCAAGTTGGCATTTAATCTAATGTTTAACTTGATGTATAAAAGTTTGAAGTGTTATAAAAACTAACCCTCAGTTGATAACTGCGTCTTGATAAACTGTGGAAGGCTTTTAACACAATGAACAACCCTAAACAAATATCATTTGCTATCATGGAAACATTTGTGGTGTTTGTGGCTTGGTGCATAATACATGTGGGGATACTGCACTGACACATGAGTGCAGTGTGTTGATGCAGGGGATTGTCTGTCTTAGAAGAGAATGTTTGAGTTCAAGCTATTGGAGAAATGTTTGAGAATAGTTAGACTGATTCCCTCTGCGTTGTTTGGCAATGAATGTTCATTCTCTCAGAAATCAGATGGTGAAGTAGGAAACCAGTTGCCAATCTTTTACTTAATACAAGATTTATGGGCAGCACGGTGGCACAGTGGTTAGCACTGTCGCCTCACAGCGCCAGGCGCCTGGATTCGATTCCTGGCTTGGGTCACTATGGTGGAGTTTGCATGTTCTCCCCCTGTCTGCATGGGTTTCCTCCAGGTGCTCCAGTTTCCTCCCACAGTCCAGAGATGTGCAGGTTGGGTGGATAGGCCATGCTCAATTGTCCCTTAGTGTCCCAGGATCTGTAAATCAGAGGGATTAGCAGGGTAAATGTGTGGGGTTATGGGGACAGGGCCTGTGTGGGATTGTAGCCAGTACAGACTCAATGGGCCAAATGGCCTCCTTCTGCACTGTCGGGATTCTATGATGCTATAAAAATGGCCTGATTTTGTGCTAGTACTAAGGCTGAAACTGGCAATGTTTGCCATCTCTGTCTCTCTGAAAATGACACTAATCTCTCGAGTCCATGTAGACACAGATAAAGAGAAATCCAGAAGTTGCTGTTGGCAAAATTTAATTTTACAGAAAGCAAAAACACATGCAAGAGTGAAGGGATTCAGTGCTTTTTACTTCCTTGTTTGCTGGCTGCCTTTACCTCAACGTGATTGGTTGGTTATCCTGTTTGAGGACATCACTATCATTAGAAGGTTAGAAATGTTATCAGCTTGGTACCAGATGCAAACTGGCAGAAAGAAAAGGTAATATTCATGGCACTGAGGTTGCCGAGATTTGTGTGGGCAGCTTTCAAGGTCAGTGGTGAGTTTGTCACTGTTCGAGTTAATGTTTCTATTTAAGATTGTTGATTCGAGGTTACTCTGACCTATTCTTTGAGGAGGTAACTAAGTGTGTAGACGAAGGTAGAACAGTTGATGTTGTATACATGGATTTTAGTAAGGCGTTTGATAAAGTTCCCCATGGTAGGCTGATGAAGAAAGCAAGGAGGTGTGGGATAGAAGGAAATTTGGCCGATTGGATAAGCAACTGGCTGTCGCATAGAAGACAGAGGGTGGTGGTGGAGGGAAAATTTTCAGACTGGAGGCCAGTTACCAGCGGTGTACCACAGGGATCAGTGCTGGGTCCTCTGCTATTTGTGACTTTTATCAATGACTTGGAAGAGGGGGCTGAAGGGTGAGTTAGTAAATTTGCTGATGACACCAAGATTGGTGGAGTAGTGGACGAGGTGGAGGGCTCTTGTAGGCTGCAAAGAGACATTGATAGGATGCAGAGCTGGGCAGAAAAGTGGCAGATGGAGTTTAACCCTGATAAGTGCAAGGTGATTCATTTTGGTAGGACAAACATGAATGTGGATTACAGGGTCAACGGCAGGGTTCTGAGGAATGTGGAGGAACAGAGAGATCTTAGGGTTCATATCCACAGATCTCTGAAGGTTGCCACTCAAGTGGATAGAGCCGTGACGAAAGCTTATAGTGTGTTAGCGTTTCTTAACTGGGGGTTTGAGTTGTGTGGTTATGCTGCAACTATACAGGACCTTGGTGAGATGACATTTGGAATATTGTGCGCAGTTGTGGTCACCTCAGTATAAGAAGGATGTGGAAGCATTGGAGAGAGTGCAGAGGAGATTTACCAGGATGCTGCCTGGTTTGGAGGGTAGGTCTTATGAGGGAAAGTTGAGGAAGCAGGGGCTTTTCTCTTTAGTCATGATGTGGGTATGCCAGCGTTGGACTGGCGTAAACACAGTAAAAAGTCTGACAACACCAGGTTTTAGTCCAACCTATTTATTTGATAATATACTCACAAGCTTTCGGGGTTAGTCCCTTCGTCAGGTGAATGGAGAGTTCTGGCCTCAGACAGAGCATATAAAGCACAGACAGTTTAGAGATTACTGATTAGAATGCGAATCCTTACACCTAACCTGCTGTTCAAGACCTGAAGTGGCTGATAATGTGAGTGGAAGGAGCACTGATCACAGTTTAAAGAGATGTGTATTGTCTCCAGACAGTACAGTAAGTGAGGTTTTGCAAACCCAGGCAAGTCACGGGGGTTACAGATAGTGCGACATGAACCCAAGATCCCTGTTGAGACCGTCCTCATGTGTGCGGAACTTGGCCATCAGTCTCTGTTCAGCGACTCTGCGCTGTCGTGTGTCGTGAAGGCCGCCTTGGAGAATGCTAACCCGAAGGTCAGAGGCTGAATGCCCGTGACCACTGAAGTGTTCGCCAACAGGAAGGGAACAGTCTTGCCTGGTGACTGTCGAGCGATGTTCATTCATCCGTTGTCGTAGCGTCTGCATGGTCTCCCACATGCGCCACAGCAAAAAACCGCACTGATCTCCTCAGAAGGCAAACACAGGACACAGTGGACAGAGTACCCTTCGTCGTCCAGTACTTCCCCGGAGCGGAGAAGCTACGACATCTTCTCCGGAGTCTTCAACATATCATTGATGAAGACGAACATCTCGCCAGGGCTATCCCCACACCCCCACTTCTTGCTTTCAGACAACCACACAACCTCAAACAGACCATTGTTCGCAGCAAACTACCCAGCCTTCAGGAGAACAGTGACCACAATACCACACAACCCTGCCACAGCAACCTCTGCAAGACATGCCGGATCATCGACATGGATACCATCATCACACGTGAGAACACCATCCACCAGGTACATGGTAAATACTCTTGCAACTCGGCCAACATTGTCTACCTGATACGTTGCAAGAAAGGATGTCCCGAAGCATGGTACATTGGGGAGACCATGCAGACGCTACGACAACGGATGAATGAACATCGCTCGACAGTCACCAGGCAAGACTGTTCCCTTCCTGTTGGCGAACACTTCAGTGGTCACGGGCATTCAGCCTCTGACCTTCGGGTAAGCATTCTCCAAGGCGGCCTTCACGACACACGACAGCGCAGAGTCGCTGAACAGAGACTGATAGCCAAGTTCCGCACACATGAGGACGGTCTCAACAGGGATCTTGGGTTCATGTCGCACTATCTGTAACCCCCGTGACTTGCCTGGGTTTGCAAAACCTCACTTACTGTACTGTCTGGAGACAATACACATCTCTTTAAACTGTGATCAGTGCTCCTTCCACTCACATTATCAGCCATTTCAGGTCTTGAACAGCAGGTTAGGTGTAAGGATTCGCATTCTAATCAGTAATCTCTAAACTGTCTGTGCTTTATATGCTCTGTCTGAGGCCAGAACTCTCCATTCACCTGACGAAGGGACTAACCCCGAAAGCTTGTGAGTATATTATCAAATAAATAGGTTGGACTAAAACCTGGTGTTGTCAGACTTTTTACTTTTCTCTTTAGAGCAGAGGAGGATGAGAGGCGACTTAATGGAGGTTTATAAGATGATGAGGGGGATTGATAGAGTGGACTTTCAGAGACTATTTCCTCGGGTGGATGTAGATGTTACTAGGGGGCATAACTATGAGGTTCATGGTGGGAGAGAGAGGAGGGATGCCTGAGGTAGATTCTTTATTCAGAGTTGGGATGTGGAATGCACTGCCTGCTGTGATTGTGGAGTTGGACACTTTAGGAACTTTCAAGTAATTATTGGATAGGTATGTGGAGCGCACCAGAATGATAGGGAGTGGGATAGCTTGATAGAACATAGAAAAACTACAGCACAAACAGGCCCTTCGGCCCACAAGTTGCACTGATGATATCCATACCTACTAAGCTTACCTATAACCCTCAATTCTATTAAGTCCCATGTACTCATCCAGAAGTCTCTTGAAAGACCCTATCGAATTTGCCTCCAATGGCAGCCGATTCCACTCACCCACCACCCTCTTGAGTGAAAACATTTACCCCTGATATCTCCTCTCTACCTGCTCCCCAGCACCTTAAACCTGTGTCTTCTTGTAGCAACCATTCCAGCCCTTGGAAAAAGCCCCTGAGAATCCACCCAATCTAAACCTCTCAACATCTTATACACTTCTAACAGGTCACCTCTCATTCTTGGTCTCTCTAAGGAGAAAAGACCGAGCTCCCTCAACCTATCCTCATAAGGCATGCCACTCAATCCAGGCAACATCCTTGTAAATCTCCTTTGCACCCTTTCAATAGCTTCCACATCTTTCCTGTAATGAGGCGACCAGAACTGCACACAGTATTCCAAGAGAGGTCTGACTAGGGTCTTGTAAAGCTGCAACTTTATCTCCTGTCTCCTAAACTCAATCCCTCAATTGATGAAGGCTAGTACACCATATGCTTTCTTAACCACATTCTCTACCTACGAGGCTGATTTAAGAGTCCTATGGAACTGGACCCCAAGGCCCTTCTGATCCTCTACACTGCTAAGAGTCTTACCCTTGATATTGTACTCCTTCATCCCATTGGACCTGCCAAAATGGACCACTACTCATTTATCTGGGTTGAAGTCCACCTGCCACTTCTCCGCCCAGCCTTGCATCCTATCTATGTCTCGCTGCAACTTCTGACATCCTTCCAGACTTTCCGCAACACCACCAACCTTCGTATCATCAGCAAACTTACTAACTCGTCCCTCCACTTCCTCATCAAGGCCATTTATGAAAATTATAAACGGCAAGGGTCCCAGAACAGATCCCTGGGGCACTCCACTGGTGACCAACCTCCATGCAGAAAAAGACCCATCTACAAACATACTCTGCCTTCTGTGGGCAAGCCAGTTCTGGATCCACAAGGCAACAGCCCCTTGGATCCCATGCCCCCCTCAATAAGCCTTGCATGGGGGACCTTATCGAACGCCTTGCTGAAATCCATATAAATTGCATCTACTGCTCTTCCTCTGTCAATGTATTTAGTCACATTTTCAAAGAACTCAACCAAGCTCATAAGGCATGATCTGCCTTTGACAAAACCATGCTGACTACTATTGAGCATACTAAACTTCTCTAAATGTTCATAAATCCCGTCCCTCAGAATCTGATCTTGGGTTCGGACATAACTCGGCACAGCATTGAGGGCCAAAGGGCCTGTACTGTGCTGTACTGTTCTATATTCTGCTTAATGCCTAAGCTTGTATATTTAAAAACCTCTGAAGCCTGACTTCCAGTCTTTGGAGCTGTGAATTTTTTGGAGACTTCTGCCTTGCTAAATGCTTTTCTCCCTGCGTATAAACACTGAAGTGAAAAGGTGGAACTAATTGTGGTTCCTTGAGGGCCAAAGGGGATAATCTCACAGCACGGATGTGTCAGATGTCTTATTAATTACATTGACATTATCAAGCCTATAACAATTACATTTTTGGGGCTGTCGATTGCATTGTTGAGGGAAACGGGATGAGTATTTTGAGCACAAAAATAGGGATAATTGGGATACTGGGTGTGGAGTGTTATGGTGGAAGTGAACTGATAAGTACAACACTTGCTGCTTTTAGATGAGCTAGTATAATCAAATGCAATATTAAGATACTTAAAATAGTAACTTCTTGATAAGCAGTTATTCAGTTTGAATTTGCAGGTTTCTGCAATAATTCCTGCTTGGGTTTTTTTCCAGATATCCCTTTATCAGTTGGGATTGTTGACCCCAGAGCAAATCCAACCCAACTAAATACAGTGGAGTTCCTCTGGGACCCTTCAAAGAGAACCTCTGTGTTTATCCAGGTATGATGTCTCTTTTAACATTCAGGGTTTAATACATCCTGATTATTTTACTGTGAGTATATATTCCTGTCATCCATTTTGTGCATGTACCAATTATATGAGAAGATGATAATAGGAATGTAAAATATTGGTATGTGATTTTAAGCTTATTTTTCTTCCTCTACTTCCTGATTTGTCTCTGTCCTGACTTGATGTAATTTTATTCTGTTTCAACCATGCTCGATTATTCGGGTTGGGTGGGAAAGCCAAATGAGACTGGCATTTGCTGGGGAAAGTTCAAGTGAAGATGCCAGTCCAGGCTGAATTTTAGAGCTCTCTGGTGACCTAACTGACACAAGGTGTCTGTGTGGAGTTTGCACATTCTCCCCATGTCTGCATGAGATGTCTCCAGAGATGTGCAGGTGAGGTGGATTGGCCATGCTAAATTGACCCTAGTGTCAGGGGGATTAGCAGGGTAAATATGTGAGGTTACACAGATAGGGCCTGGGTGGGATTGTGGTTGGTACGTCCTTGATGGGCTGAACGGCCTCCTTCTGCACTGTAGGGATTCTATTCTATTCTAAAAGGCCACCTAGAACAAAAGTTGATGACTGATATCTGCTGATTTTGATCTCTATTGTCTAGGGGCACTGTAGCCAATGCCCCTGTACCAGCCAGATGAGATGGTGGCATAGTGGTATTTTTTTTAATGGGGCTAATGCTTCAGAGACCCAGGGTAATTTTCTGGGAACCTGGGTTCAAATTCCACCACTGCAAATGGTGAAATTAAAAGTCTAATGATGACCAGGAAACCATTGTCGATTGTTGTAAAAACCCATCTGGTTCACTAATGCCCCTTGGGGAAGGAAATAATATACGTGACTCCAGAGCCACAGCAATGTGGTTGACGCGTAAATGTCCTCTGAAATGGCCGAGCGAGCCTCTCAGTTCAAGGCTGTCTAGGAGTGGGCAATGTGTTGGCCCAGCCAGTGATAGCACATCCAAAAACTTAACCATAGCAAAGTCAAAGGTGACTTGTGGCATCAAGCAACAATTGATTATTAACAATAATATATATTTCTGCTCTCTTCTCCTCTCTGGCTTCAACTGAGGTTCGTCCCTAACCCGGGATGAGCCCTTGTTCTCAATTAGCTCGGCTTCCCCTGTAGCCTCTCCATGGGGTCCAGCCTGATCACATGACCCTTGAAGAACACCCCCTTAAAGAGGTCACGTTACCACACTCATTCTCCCTCACTCCTGAGTTCACATGAATGAAACTAAAGGAACTTAAGTAAACATAGGCACACATGACATAACACATCAGGGACACCCCAGGGAAAACTCATCACAAGCTCAGTCTGTCAGCAGACTTCCAGCCTCTGGAGGAACGTCACTGTTTGCTGCTGGGTCCTTTGGAGAGTAAAGAGTCTGGGCAGGCAGATGCAAAAGGTAAACTCATCAGTCCAGAGTCGACATCCACCTCAGTAGCTGCAGCTTCCTCGGTTTCAGAAAGTGTTGGTTTCACGGCTCCACGTTGACAACAGGAATCCTTGGATCAGCAACTGCTGAACGTGAGTCCACCACAGGATACACTTGTCAACCCTCTGTATCAGACCTCACTTTCTTTCTCACGTGATCCACATGTTGTTTTATATGGTGACCATGCATCATGTGCAATTCTCTCGTTTCAAATGGACGTCTGCTTCTTTAAATCATCTTCAAACTTCCTCTAGGTTTGCCCCGTGTTCCTCAAGGGATGCTCCTTTAGTTAAGTACACCACTAGGTTAGGAATGCTCTGTAATAAACTTTCCATTGTACGCTGGAAAATGGCACAGACCAGTGAGACTGCAAAGGGTAAACGTGCGCTTGTATCACCCTTTCTGGGTGTTGATGGTAACTAATCACTGGGAACCTTCATCCAACTCCAGCTGCTGGTAGGTGTGACTGAGATCTAACTTGGTGTACTTCAGGCCCCTGCTAGTTTGGCACAGAGGCCCTCAGTTTCCGGAATGAGGTATTTATTGATCTGAGCTCCTTGGTTTACAGTTAATTTACAAACTCCACAGACTCTTACAGTGCAATCTGATTTTAGAATAGGGACTATGGGTGCAGCCCACTGAAAAAACTGTACAAGTTTTATGAAACCTTAATCTCCCAATCTCCCAAAGCTCCATTTCAACCTTATGATGGAATGCATAAGGCACTGGGTGAGCCCGAAAATATTTGCTTGTTGCCATGGGGGTCAAATAAATTTTGGCTTTAGCCCCTTTTATTTGTCCCAGATGCGTTTCTGCACAGTGATTCCATCCTGAATATTCACCATTTCCAGACAGTCTAATTTTATCTGCTACGACTCCAGTGTCGACCTCCGTTTTAAGAGATCTGCTGTTTATCATCAAGGCTATTTGTATAGGAGACACCTTAATAAGATGGATCAGTCTAAAGTATACGATACAGATCTCCTGTTGGGCTCCTTAACCTGTTTTTTTAACAGAGTTAAACTAACCGTTATTGCTCTTTCTTGTATGTTCTGTCCTAATTACACCATGCTTGTAAATGACCTGTTCTTTTTACAATAGAAACACAAGTAATTTTTACACTGGCAAGTTCCTTGGGAGTACTCTCCCCCACGCTGAAAACAAGCTTCCTCCCCTGGTGCTGTACAACCCTTCGCAGTCTCTGCTGTGCCCTTACTTGGTCTGATGGCAGCTGTTTCCCACCACAAATAGTTCATTTCATTCAACAAGCCTTGTAATTCTTTCATGCCCTACTCAGTGTGTTCAGTTGTCTGGCCCATCTCCACAGCTTTTCTAAAGAAATTTTAACCTCAGCCAGCAGTCTGTTCTGTATTGTGAGGTTGTTGATCCTGCAGACTAAACAGTCTCTTAACATCTCTCCTAAAGCTGGGCCGAATCTGCAGTGCTCTGTTAACCCTCTCAATCTGGCCATGAAACGAGAGACAGTTTCCCCTGAAATTTGTATTTCAGTGTGATTGAAGGCCGGGGGTTAAAATTATCCTTGACCATTTCAACATCTGGGTCAAAATACTTTTGGCCTGGAGTGTTGGTCGATGTTAGGCTCCTCATTAGGCTGTAGGTTTGTGGGCCACACTAAGTAGTATCACATTTTGTTTTTCTTCTGCTGTGAAATTATCTACAAATAAATAACGCAGCCTTTCGATATATGAATCAATTGACTCAATCTTTCCAATTAAAGGCATTTTTATAAGACGTATATACCTGCCTCTTTGTAGCTTTGCTCACTCTCTTCCCCTCTAACTGCACACTGCAATTTCCTGACCGCTAACAAGTTTTTCCTTGTCACCAGTGTACTGAAAACAACTTGTTCTGGCTTCAAGCTATACACATGCATGATAAGTCTACTCTTCCCCTCCCTGGCTCCAACTAAGGTTCCTGTCTGTCGCAGGACATGCAACCTTCTTCCCAATTGGCTCGGATTCCCACGCGGCCCCTCCATTGGGTCTGAGCTGATCATGTCGCCTCCTTAAAGAGGCCACACAACCACATCAACCGTGGTTTCTGCTCTGCGTTAATGGAAAGTGCTGACTTTCTGATGAGAATGGAGTTTGGCTTGGCTGTGATGCCTACAGTCAATTGGCTCCTGCCATACACTGACTTTCGTGTCATGGATGACAACTTGCCCAAAATTCTGGGAATTTTAGCATGAATCTGTACATTTGATAAAATGGGGGTTGAAAAATTCAGCCTTTTTTCAATATAATCCTGTAAATTTTAGCTCCCCTCCCTGCTTTCTCTATCTAGATCATACTTCAGGGAAGAGAAATGCAAAATACTCATTTGACTCCTCACCTATGTCATGTGGGTGCACACACAGATTGCCACTTTGGTCTCTAATGTGCCTTACTCTTTCCCTAGCTACTCTCTTACCCTTGATATACTTATTTAATAAATTTTATTTTGCCTGTTTTATCGTGCCCCCTCTTCACTCTCCGAATTTAGGTACCCCTGCATTTTCTGTACTCCTCGCAGGCATCCACTGTTTCGAGTCCCCTGTATCTGCCATAAACTCCTCTTGTTTTCCCTTATCTAATCCTGTATATCCCTTGACATCCAGGGTTCTCTTGACTTTTGGTCCCACTCTTTACCTTGACGGGACAATGTTGGCCCTGTACACGCATTCCTTTTTGAATGGCTCCCACTGCTGTGGAATTTTTTCTACAAGTAGCTGCTCCCAATTCACTTTGGCCATGTCCTGTCTTATTGCATTAAAATCGGCCTTTCCCCAGTTCAGAACCTTTATTTGTGGCCCATTTTATCCTTTTCCATAACTACCTTAAATCTTGCCAAATTATGCTCCCTATAACCAAAATGCTCCCCCGAACACCCCTTCCACCTGCCTGGCTTCATTCCCTAAAACCCAGTACTGGGCCCCCTCTTGTCCAACTTCAGTGCATCCATGTTCAAAAAGCTCTCCTGGATGCACTTTGAGAATTCCACCCGCTCTCGAAGTCTTTCACACAATTGGTAATGGAGAAATTGAAATTGCTATTATGATGATCCTATTGTTCTTACACTTCTGAGATTTGTGTGCAAATCTATTGTTCTACTTGTCTGGGGGCCTGTAATATACTCCCAGCAACTTGACTGCCTCCTTTTTGTTTTTAAGTAAGGTTCAATAGTTCCCTAAGCATCTTCTCCCCAGTGATGCCGATTGTTTTTAAGTTCCTTCCTCATTTTCACCTCTGGATTTTCAAATACCTTTAGGATATTTTTTGAACTTCACTATAGTGAAGCACACAAAATACCCTGTTCAATGCTGTCACCATTACTAGGAATGGACAGTAAACGCTGGCCGGCCACTGATGCCTGTGTCTCACGATAGAATAAAAAAAATTTTGGTTCCCCAGATGCAAACTCTGGAGCACCAACACTAGTTTTAATTATTCTTTTTGTGTTTAAACACATGCACAAATTCTTTTTTTAAAAAATATTGCTAGCTAGCTTTCTCTTGTACTCCACTTTCTCCCTTTTTAGTCATTATTTGCTGGTTTTTAAGATCTGACCCATTTTCTGACCTACCACTAATCCTTGCAGATTTGTGTAATGTTTCCTTTAGTTTGGTGCAGTCCTTAACTTCCTTATTTAGCCATGGGTGGTGCCCTCTTCGGCTGCCTCGGAAAAGCAGCCAACGTCATGCACCCCGGACGTTCTCTGTTCCATCTCCTTCCGTTCAAAAAAGGTAGAAAAGCCTGAGGATACGAAACAGCTGACTTGAGAACAGCCTCTTCCCTGCTGCCATCAGAGTTTTGAATGGATCTACCTTACATTAAGCTGGTCTTTCTCTACACCCTAGCTATGACTAGCACTACATTCTGTACCCTCTCTCCTTCTCCATGAACGGTATGCATTGCCTGTATAGTGCACAAGAAACAATACTTTTCACTGTATAGTAATACACGCGACAGTAAATCAAATCAAAAAAAGTCTGTCTTTTTCTCACTGAGATAAATTCTTGCTGAGAATTATTGGTTATCTCCTAATATTTATTTAATATAATCGTAACTGACAGCATTAGCTTTTTCCAGCAGATAGTTGATGGCAATAAACCACTTAACTGTTTCAACATCAGGAAATATATCAAATGGGTGTTTGTGGCTTTTTCAAAGGAGCTTCCTCTGGTATTTTTTTGGTGCCTCTGTTTTGTTTTTTTTTTCTTGATCCTGCGACTCCTTATTTCCGTAGGTGCATTGTATTAGTACTGAATTCACGACAAGGAAACATGGAGGAGAAAAAGGTGTGCCTTTCCGAATTCAAATTGATACATTCAAAGAGAATGAAAATGGTGATTATACAGAGCACCTTCATTCAGCTAGCTGCCAAATCAAAGTGTTCAAGGTACGGAGAAAAGGCTGCTTTGCTATTTTGAATGACCATTATTGCAACTCAATGTCAGAAATGTGATTCTGTTGGTTAATTCCTAGACTTTCTAAAAATTAATCATCATTCTACTGCTCGAGTATTATACCTCCAGGGTAGCAACTATATTTTCTGCTTTTATTTTAAAATAAAGAATTCTTTGAGGAAGTAACAAGGAAGTTAGATAAAGGAGGACCAGTGGATGTGAACAAAGAAAAAGAAAATTTACAGCACAGGAACAGGCTTTTCTGCCTTCCAAGCCTGCACCGACCATGCTGCCTGTCTGAACTAAAACCCCCTACCCTTCTGGGACCATATCCCTCTATTCCCATCCTATTCATGTATTTGTCAAGATGCCCCTTAAAAGTCACTACCATATCCGCTTCCACTACCTCTGCCAGCACCGAGTTTCAGGCACCCACCACTCTGTGTAGAAAAAAAAATGTGCCTCGTACATCTCCTTTAATCCTTGCCCCTTAAACCTATGACCCCTAGTAATTGACTCTTCCACCCTGGGAAAAGGCTCCTGACTATTCACTCTGTTCATGCCCCTCATAATCTTGTAGACTTCTATCAGGTCGCCCCTGAACCCCCATCACTCCAGTGAGAACAAACCAAGTTTCTCCAACCTGTCCTCATAGCTAATGCCCTCCATACCAGACAACATCCTGAAATCATTTCTGTACCCTCTCCAAAGTAATCCTTTGGTAGTGTGGCGACCAGAATTGAACACTGTATTCCAAGTGCGGCCTAACTAAGGTTCTATAAAGCTGCGACGTGACTTGCCAATTTTTAAAGTCACCGTCCTGGCCGATGAAGGCAAACATGCCGTATGCCTTCTTGACTACCTTCTGCACGTGCATTGCCACGTTCAGTGACCTGTGTACCTGTACACCCAGATCCCTTTGCCTATCAATACTCTTAAGGGTTCT
Organism: Carcharhinus amblyrhynchos; assembly: GCF_965287045.1. Lineage (NCBI taxonomy): Eukaryota > Metazoa > Chordata > Chondrichthyes > Carcharhiniformes > Carcharhinidae > Carcharhinus > Carcharhinus amblyrhynchos. The sequence continues at coordinate 122,282 of NW_027650035.1, read as the reverse complement.
GCCATTTACTGTACATCTCCTATCTGTATTAGACCTTCCAAAATGCATTACCTCACATTTGTCCGGATTAAACTCCATCTGCCATTTCTCGGCCCAATTCTCCAACCGATCTATATCCTGCTGTATCCTCTGATGGTCCTCATCGCTATCTGCAAATCCACCAACCGTTGTGTCGTCTGCAAACTTACTAATCAATCCAGTTACATTTTCCTCCAAATCATTCATATGTATTACAAACAGCAAAGAACCCAGCACTGATCCCTGACGAACATCACTTGTCACAGCCCTCCATTCAGAAACACACCCTTCCACTGCTACCCTCTGTCTTCTTTGACCGAGCCAGTTCTGTGTCCATCTTGCGAGCTCACCTCTGAACCTGTGCAACTTCACTTCTGCACCAGTCTGCCATGAGGGACCTTGTCAAAGGCCTTATTAAAGTCCATGTAGACAACATCCACTGCCCTACCCTCATTAATCATCTTCATCACTTCCTCGAAAAACTCTATCAAGTTCATGAGACACGACCTCCCCTTCACAAAGCCATGTTGCCTCTCACTAATATGTCCACTTATTTCCAAGTGAGAATAAATGCTGTCTTGAAGAATCCTCTCCAGTAATTTCCCTACCACTGATGTAAGGCTCACCGATCTTTAATTACCTGGATTATTCTTGCTACCCTTCTTAAACAAAGGAACAGCATTGGTTATTCTCCAGTCCTCTTAGACCTCTCCTGTAGCCGATGAGGATACAAAGATTTCTCTCAAAGCCCCAACAATTTCCTCCCTTGCCTCTCTCAGTATTCTGGGGTATTCACATCAGGCCCTGGGGACTTGTCTACCTTAGTGTTTCTCAAGAACCCCAGTACCATCACCTTTGATCTCAACGTGGCTCAAACTATCTACACATCCTTTTCTGGACTCCACATCCACCATCTCTTTGCTGAATAATGACGCAAAGTACTTATTTAATACCTTGCCCATTTCCTCTGGCTCCACATGTAGATTCCTTGTCCTTGAGTGGGCCAGCCCTCTCCCTCTTTAAATATGTATAAAAAGCCTTGGGATTTTCCTTAATCCTCCTGGCCAGTGCTTTTTTGTGACCCCCTTAGCCCTCCTTACTCAAATTTCTTTCTACTTCCCTTGTATTCTACACTTGCTTTGTGTATTCCCAACCTCCTAGCTTTGACAAATGCTTCCTTTTTCTCTTTGACTAGGCTCACAATATCTCTCGTTATCCAAGGTTCCCAAAACTTGCTATACTTATCCTTCATCCTTACAGGAAGGTGCCAGTCCTGAATCCCTATCAGCTTGCACTTGAAAGCCTCCCACAAGCCAGATGTTGGTTTGCCCGCAAACATATGCCCCCAATCTACATTCTTCAGTTCCTGCCTAATATTAGTACCTTAACTTGAGGACTACACTTACCTTTATCCATCAGTGCCTTTAAAGCTTACTGAATTGTAGTCACTGTTCCCAAACTGCTCCCCTACTGAAACATCAACCACCTGGCTGGGCTCATTCCCCAATACCAGGTCCAGTATGGCCCCTTCCCTAGTTGGACTATCTACATACTGTCTCAAGAAGGCCTCCTGGATGCTCCTTACAAACTCTACCCCATCCACACCCTAGCACTAAGTGAGTCCCAACCAATATAGAGGAAGTTAAAATCTCCCACCACAACAACCCTGTTACTTTTACACCTTGCCAAGGTCTACCCACATATCTGCTCTTCTATCTCCTGCTGGCAGTTGGGTGGCCTATAGTAAACTCCCAACATATGATTTATTGAGATTTCCAAAAGGCCTTTGACAAGGTGCCGCATAGGAGACTGTTAAATAAGTTAAGAGCCCGTGATGTTAAGGGTAAGATCCTGGCATGGATAGAGTATTGCCTGACTGGCAGAAGGCAGATAGTGGGGATAAAGGGTGTTTCTCAGAATGGTAGCCGGTGACTAGTAATGTGCCTTGGGTCGGTGCTGGGACCACAACTTTTCACTATACGCGTTAACGACTTGGAAAAGGAACTGAAGATGCTTGCTAAGTTTGCAGATGATACAAAGATATGTAGAAGGACAGTAGTATTAAGGAAGCAGGGGGGCTGCAGAAAGACTTGGACAGGTTAGGAGAGTGGGCAAAGAAGTGGCTGATGGAATACAGTGTGGAAAAGTGTGAGGTTATGCACTTTGGAAGGAGGGATAGAGGCATTGACTATTTTCTAAATGGGAAAATGCTCAGGAAATCAGAAACACCAAAGGGACTTGGGAGTCCTTGTTCAAGATAGTCTTAAGGTTAACGTGCAGGTTCAATCGGCAGTTAGGAAGGCAAATGCAATGTTAGCATTCATTTCGAGAGGGCTAGAATACAAGAGCAGGGATGTACTTCTGAGGTTGTATAAGGCTCTGGTCAGACCCCGTTTGGAGTGTTGTGAACAGTTTTTGGACCCCGTATCTGAGGAAGGATGTGCTGGCCTTGGAAAGGATCCAGAGGAGGTTCACAAGAATGATCCCTGGAATGAAGAGCTTGTCATATGAGGAATGGTTGAGGACTCTGGATCTGAACTCGGAGTTTAGAAGGATGAGAGGGGATCTGATTGAAACTTACAGGATACTGGGAGGCCTGGATAGAGTGGACGTGGAGAGGATGTTTCCACTTATAGGAAAAACTAGAACCAGAGGGCACAAACTCAGGCTAAAGGGACGATCCTTTAAAACAGAGATGAGGAGGAATTTCTTCAGCCAGAGAGTGGTGAAACTGTGGAAGCCAGGTCATTGAGTGTCTTTAAGACAGAGGTAGATAGGTTCTTGATTAATAAGGGGATCGGGGGAATGGGGATGAGAAAAATATCAGCCATGATTGAATGGCGGAGCAGACGCGATGGGCCGAGTGGCCTAATTCTGCTCCTATGTCTTAAGTAGCAGCGTAAAGCTGATCTAAATGACACAAGCAGTGCAATTCATACTCTTAAGCAGCAGATGTACAAAACCTGCCACAACACACTGAATCTGAAAATGTCTCTTGAATTATCTGCAGCTCGACTTTAACTTTGTCTTTTCTGTAAGTTAAACTTGGATCACAGGAGCAGGAAGAACAGACCTCATGCTGGAGACTGGGTTTCTGCCCTTTTGTTTCCAGTGTTTACAATGCCCTGACTTAATGCAGGATCCAGTCTTCCTCGTACATTGCTTGATTAGTCAGTCGACAAGAATGGATATTGAAGGTGTTTCAGAAGAGCTTACTCTTGTTCTCAATCTTATGACGTTTATCTGGATAGAAATTAGAAGCAGGAAGAGGTTATTCGGCCCTTCGAACCTGCTCCGCCATTCATTTTGATCATGGCTGATCATCGAATTCAATATCCTGATTTCCCCCGCCCCACTCCCGATGTCCCAATGGATTGGACATCTTAGCTGATAGTCTTTCTGTTGTATTTACTGCACAATCCCCCAACCCCACCAAGAACTGAATATGACCAGTTGGATCACCATGCAGCAGAGAAATCTTCCAGGTCGCTCTAACTCGCTGCTATCCCATAACCTTCATTTGCCCATATGGACTGTCAGGTGAACACAAATTGCAATTTAACACTTAACAAAATATCTTGCATGATATTTCTGTTTCTGAAGCTTTGAATTTTTTGTTTCTAAAGCTGAAATAGATGGGAGTTGAGTTACCACTGGTGAAACACCAGTTGTGAATAGGTCCCAAAAATGGAAACACTCTTTTAATAGCTCTTGATAGCTGCAGATTTAGACCATTGAACCTGGTCTTCAGGGTAGCATAGCAGGACTCATTGTCATACTGTTGCTTTGGGCTGCGTAATTTTTGTCTTTCGATGTTGTCATGGAAGATTCTTGCACAGAAGCAAGCATAGTTGTATAGTGCAATCTGCGTGTAACCAGAATGAGTAGAAAATCTTTGATGTGGACATTTTCCTAGTTCCTCTTTTTCAACTGAGCTGATGGTCTCAAGGCCACTAGCAACAAGGGCAGCAAAGTGGTACAGTGATCCGCACTGCTACCTCAGCGCCAGGGGCGTGGGTTTGATTCCCGGATTGGGTCACTGTGCGGACTCTGCACGTTCTCCCTGTGTCTGCGTTGAATTCCTCCGGGTGCTCCGGTTTCCTCCCACAGTCTGAAAGATGTGATGGTTCGGTGCATTGGCCATGCTGAATAAGTGTACCCGAACAGGTGCCAGAGTGTGGTGACTAGAGGATTTTCACAGTTAACTTCATTGCAGTGTTAATGTAAGCCTACTTGTGGCACTTAAAAGTTAGCAAATGTTCTAAAGGGTATAGGATCTTGATTAGCTATCAGATTCTTCCTCCGTATCCAGACTGATAGCACTTAAAAGTTGGAGACCAAACTTAACCAGTGATTATACATTGTGATTTGGAGACATTTGGTGACATTCTTTGAATGGGGTAATATTTAGTTTGTAGAGTTTAACACTTCTAAAGTATGAGATATACATTGGTAACTGTCACCACCTCTCATGAACAAAATGGTGCACTAAGGAGAAACTGAGGAGCTTAGGCGGACAGCCAGTTTTTCTCCCTAATCGTGTGGAGCCTTGGCCTGTGTGTCAAAAGCTATAGTGAGATTTGCATAAAGTCAGGAGGTATATCCTGTTCCCTACAGCTCTCCTGTGGGTGGCATGTGGAGAAGGTCATACCCGCTGTAGACTTGCCAACACTTAAAACAGTGCATCTGCATACACTTGGTCTACAAATAGATGGAGCCTCTTCAGCATGACCCTAGCAGAAGTCTTCCCAATGACTCTAAGGAATACGATGCTGCTGTAGTTGTTGCAATCTCCTCTGTCATCTTTTTGTACAATATGCTGATTTGGATCATAGATGTCCTGTGGAGCCAATCCTATTTTCCAATGGTGAGGGAAGGTTATGAAGATGTGGCAATGGTTGGGGACTTTCCATGCTTGAGTTTGGCTGCAATCCCACAATTGCTAGTGGTGCCTTTGTTAAGCCATCGACCGCTTTTGCAAGCTCCACTGATGTCTGTTCTTTGTTTAATTTGACCAAGATGAGAAGCTGCAGGAAAAAATCAAATGCAGACTTGGAGATCAAAGTACAGCTCGCGATAGTGTTCAACCAGTGGGACATCTGCCAACTCCTTTACTATAATGCTGTGCTTGTCACTCATATAGAGAAAATCATCTACAAAGAGTCATAACCAGAAGAACAACTTACAGTCAAGATGTTTTGTCCCTGCCCCTAATCACACTAGGTAACACCCCGCTGGGAGTGGTCATCAAACTCTGCTACCTTGACAGACGATCTGCCCCTTGAAAAGATGTCGGGAAAGCAGCCACCACCTTTGGCCAGCTCCCAGCTTGCATGGGACGACATCCATTAGGATTAAGACTCTTGTTTTACAAGGCCTGTGTTCTCAACATCTTGTCTGCCTGTGAAACATGGATGACTTGCAGCTTTAAGAAAGGAAGCTCAACTACTTTCCTCTTCGCTGTTTGTGATGCATTCTGGGCATTCCACAAACGCAGTGGCATTTTCGAATCAAAGCTCCCCAAGTAAGTTGGCACTCATCAAGCATTAGTGACTTTTGCTGGGGACTGTTTGCAGAGTGCACAATGAGACAGAGCTAAGAATTTTCAAGGTAGCTGGAGCCAGATGAAGGAAAGAGGGGAAACCTATTTAAAGAGAGATTGAAAGCTGTGTCACTGTAGCTGTGAGAGCCGAAACAGTTCTGTGAGGAAAGCAGCCTGCAGCTACCCTGAAAAAAGACAAGTGTTGTGTCTGCAAGGTTTTGATACAAGTTTTGATTATCTAGTATTGACTGAAAGAGGGAGAAGCTTGTGTAATACCTCCCCTATAACGACAGTGGGTGTTTCTGGTAATCTTGCAGGAATTTCTATAAAGAAATTCTGAGAGGGTTGTTGCCTAAGAAGGGTGTTTGGTTCTGAGTTTAACTCAGCAGAACTCTTTTCGGCAATGTCTGTAGAACTGCTGTTAAGTGTGTAAATGTAATCTTGTGTGTTTACATTTTCTTTTAATAAACCTTTAAATTTAGTACTTAAAATCTCTAAGAATGGTTTGAAATTTTTGCTCCTGACTTCAATGCAGATACCTTCTCATAAAATGCAAATTGCAAATTATTGTGATAGCTTGTCCAAGTTTTCTTAAGGATTTGGGCAGCAGGGCAATTACCATGTGCCATGCCATAACACACTTGATTACCAGTTACCAGTGGCAGAACCTGTGTCTCAGATTGGTCTCTTCAGCCATCAGTGGAAGTGCACCACATGAGGCTATTGAGCCCCCAGCAAACTTGATTTGCTGCATGGCCGTCAAAGGATTCTGATAACTCTTAAGACACGAGATCTACTTCAAATAAACAAGCTCACTTCCTAATCCATGTTTCTGCTGCTTCTATTCGCCGCCACAGCCTCTGCCTCTTCAGGCACTCGCCTGATAAAGGGGCAGTGCTCCAAAAGCTCGTGCTAACAATATATGATACTAGTATTTAAAAGTGCACCTTGTTAAATTGATTGCTCATATTTTCAGCAAAGTTGTCAATTCTGATAAGAACATGTGAAAAGAAATGAAAGCTAAACTCAGTTTTCTGATAGACTATTGTCTAAAGGTGTGGGGGGTGGGGGGGGGAAGGTTGCAATTGGGCATCATTACTGCATTTTATTTTCATTTTCAATGCCCAGTTCCATGGAAGTGATTGCTGTGGTGCTGTACTAAATCATACTAAATTAAGTTGTGCTGGAATCCTCATAACCTCTGCCACCTCAAGCCATCCTTTCACTTCACATTTCTGTGCGGTAGATACGATGCAGTGGCCCAACAAGACCGTGCTAGTGTTTATGCTCTGCACAAGGCTCTTGGGTCAGTAATTATCCCATCTTCACATTCTCACTTCACCTGTTGGGATCTTACCTGACTTCTCCAGTGTCCTAGATTGCTCTGCTCAAGTCAACGAACCTAGTTTCTTGCTAAATGCTGTTAGCAATTCTGGACACTGTAGTTCTCAGGACCCGTTTAATGAAAATTAAATAAAAGATGCACGTAATGAGGGATCTAAAAAGAGGAACAAGGCAACTACTGTCCTGACCTTTAGCGTTTCTTGTGCTCTGCCAACTTGTTGAACCAAAAATTGTTTTTGTTGTGCTCTATCTGGCACAGATCCAAAGAAACCCACTGAACTATTAATAATTCTTCATAGCAATCTTGTATTTTTAAGGTTTAAGCCAGACTGTCACAGTACACTGGTTTCATAGCTAACAATAACATTAGTCACATTTGCCCTCAGTAATGAGGTTTAAAATCAGATTAAAATGTCTCCCTGGTGTAGTAGTTGCTTTGCTCTGTCTGGACTTTGAACCCGGTGCTTAGCACCAAATGCGATGCATCTTGTGATGTTGCTCACAACAAAAGAAATGGTATATCTATCTTTTTAACTGAATTTTTAAGAGGCTGAGGGGTTTACAGTGTCATCTATGGAGCAAGTGAGAAAGTAATGGGAGTTTTTGTAATATTGTTTGAAGGTAGCAACCCCCTCCTGTGAAGGAAGCGAGGGTATTATAGTGTTACCAACTCGAGGAATTTATATATGCTAGTAAATATCCTATGGTATTTCCCACAGTACTTCAGAGTAGGGCCAAGGTGCAGTTTGGAGTTCTAATCCAAAATGAAAGGGGAAAAGTCGAAAGACGCAAATGTCGATGCATTTAAAAAAATGGTTCCAAAAATTGAAAGCTTGCAGAGACTTGGGGCGGAATGGGTGAACTTCTTAGGTGACAGTAGTAAAGCCCAAGTTGCTGGGAGATAAAGGAAATGCCACAGTCTTCCTTACTAGCTGGAAACCAGAATTGTGTAACCGATTGTACTTTGCTAGAATGGGATCTTCCACTGTAAACATCGACGTAAAGCCGTTAGTCAAAATTTCTCACAGCGTGTCACATTTTTGAGACAGGTGATGCATAGTTGAGTTTTATAATCAATTAGTTGATCTGCTGGGATGTTCGCCACAGTCAAAACCAAGTATATTCTCGATGTGCACCAAAGTTGGAGGGGAAGGCAAAATTTGACTGGAGAGCACTGGTGTAACTCGGTCTAAATGCATTCACTTTTAACTTTGCAAACATAAGAATTTATATTGAAATTTTATTGGAAATACCAGTGTAAAATTGTCATGCTGTAATTGCACCTTCCCACTGCTAAGATTCTTAAAATGTACAGATTTAGCTGAGATAGATCAAATATCATGGTATTGCTCCATGAGTTTGAGAATATGTTTAATAATTTGTGCCCTGACAGTGTCATCAACTGCCAGCGTGTGTGCCGGAGATGCTACCTTCTACCCTACTCCACTGTGTTGCTTTCCACTTCACTCCCATAACAGGCCATGATCTGCCAGTTTATCAGTTACTTCTGCAAACTGCATGAGCCTGAATGCCTTGATAATTTTTCACATTTGTGAGCTGTTTTAGCATTGATCTTCCTTCTTCTGGTCCCTATTTGTTAAACACTTTCTGCTCCTCGAGGGTGAAATCTGTGCCTTCTAAAAATTTCTGTTGGGATGAAAATGGTTCTGGGGAAGATCTCAATGATGTGGAGATGCCGGCGTTGGACTGGGGTAAACACAGTAAGAAGTCTCTCAACGCCAGGTTAAAGTCCAACAGATTTATTTGGTAGCAAAAGCCACTAGCTTTCGGAACGCTGCCCCTTCGTTAGGTGAGTGGGAGTTCTATTCACAAACAAGGCATATAAAGACACAAACTCAATTTACAAAATCACCCTTTGTCGGAGGGCTTGACGAAGGATCGTCCAGACTTGAAACATTGGCTCTATTCTCTCTCCACAGATGCTGTCAGACCTGCTGAGATTTTCCAGCATTTTCTGTTTTTGTTTCAGATTCCAGCATCCCCAATATTTTGCTTTTAACACCTCTTGATTAAAGTGCCGGCAACAGTGCAGACATTTTGTACAGAAAGGCTGTTGTCCTAAGGAAGAGATGGTGACATAGTGGTAATGTCATTGGATGAATAATACAAAGGCCCACGTTCTAGGGACATTTGTTCAAATCCCACCATAGCAACTGATGGAAGTTATATTTATAGTATCTGGAATTAAAAGCTAACCTCACATCATGAAACCATTGTCAATTATCATAATAACCCATCTGGTTCACTAATGTCCCTTTAGGAAAGAAAATCTGTCGTCCTTACCTAGTCTGGCCTACATGTGACTTCAGAGCCACAGCCATGTGGTTGACTCTCAGCTACCCTCTGATATAGCCCAGCTCTGTTGTAGATGCATTTGTCGATAACAGTATTTGTCAGAGTGACCATTGCACAGTCCTTGTGGGGGCAAAGTCCCATCTCCACGTTGTGGGATACCATCCATCGTATTGTTTGGCATTACCACCGTGCTGACAGGTGCAGCAACTCTATACTGGGCATCAATAAGGTGCTGTGGGCCATCAGTTGCAGAACTGTACTTGCACAATCTGTAGTGAGTCTTCAGTCAGAAGTGCCAAGTAGATGATCCATCTCGGCTTCCTCTTGAGGTCCCCAACATCACATGCCAGTCTTCAGCCAATTCGATTCACTCCACATGATATTGGTAGTTATTCCCTTTGGAATCCATTTGGTTCCCTTTGTACTTCCAACTTAGAACATAAGAACATAAGAAATAGGAGCAGGAGTAGGCCATCTAGCCCTTCGAGCCTGCCCCACCATTCAGTAAGATCATAGCTGATCTGTCGTGGCTCAGTTCCACATTCCCGCCCCCTCCCCATAACCCTTAATCCCCTCGCTTATCAAAAACCCATCAACCCGCGTCTTAAAAATATTTAGCGAGGCAGCCTCCACCACTTCAACGGGCAGAGAATTCCAGAGATTCACCACCCTTTGAGTGAAGAAGTTCCTCCTCAACTCCGTTCTAAACCGCCCCCCCCTTTATCTTGAGGCTGTGCCCCCTAGTCCTACTGTCCTTTCTGAGCGGGAAGAGTCTCTCCACCTCTATCCTATCCATCCCATTCATCATCTTATACGTCTCAATGAGATCTCCCCTCATTCTTCTAAACTCTAACGAGTACAAGCCTAGTTTATTCAGCCTCTCCTCATAGCTCAACCCCCTCAACTCCGGTATCAGCCTAGTAAACCTCCTCTGCACTCCCTCCAAGGCCAAAATATCCTTGCGTAAGTACAGCGACCAAAACTGCACACAGTACTCCAGCTGCGGCCTCACCAATGCCCTATACAGCCGCAGCAAGACCTCCCTACTTTTATATTCAATCCCCCTTGCTATGAAGGCCAGCATCCCATTTGCCTTCCTGACCACCTGCAAGCTGGGTTTTTGCGACTCATGCACAAGGACCCCGAGGTCCCTCTGCACCGCCGCCTGCTGCAGTTTTTCTCCACGTAAGTAATAGTCCTTCCTACCATTATTCCTACCAAAGTGGACCACCTCGCACTTACCAACATTAAATTCCATTTGCCAGTTCCTGGCCCATTCGCCCAGCCTATCTAGATCCTTCTGCAGACTTCCCACACCCTCCGCGCAATTTGCCGTTCCACCAATCTTGGTGTCATCAGCAAATTTCGACACCATACACTCGGTTCCCTCCTCCAGATCATCTATACAAATGGTAAATAGCTGAGGCCCCAGCACCAACCCCTGGGGCACTCCACTAGTCACCAACCGCCAATCTGAATAGGACCCATTAACCCCCACTCTCTGCCTCTTATTTGACAACCAATCCTCTATCCACGCTAACACCTTACCCCCAACTCCATGCCCCCTTACCTTCTGCAATAACCTCTTGTGAGGTACCTTGTCAAACGCCTTCTGAAAATCAGACCACGTCCACCGGCTCTCCTCTATCCACCGCCCTAGACACATCCTCATAGAACTCCAGTAAATTTGTCAGACACGACTTCCCCTTAACGAAACCGCGCTGCGTCTGCTCTATCAAGCAATTCCCCTCAAGATGCCTCGCTATTTCCTCCTTGATGACGGATTCTAACATTTTACCTACAACAGACTAGGGATACTTTCTAATTTATTTTGGTCTTTTCTCTTTTTCATGTGAACTGGACATAATGCTGATAGAATAGCAATTGTACTGTTGGGAAATGAAGTCAGTTGTGCATTCCAGCTCCAATTTCTGAGGTAGAAAAGCAGTATTTTTCTCAGTTTCTCCAAATGTATAGAATCCTTGTGCACACGTTATAGATTGTTGGTGGCCACATTGTGCGTTATCTCTCGTGCTGGGCTTTTTATTATTGTCTATGATTTGTTTGCAGCCAAAAGGTGCTGATCGAAAACAGAAAACAGATCGGGAAAAGATGGAAAAACGAACTCCTCAGGAGAAGGAAAAGTACCAACCTTCTTACGATACAACTATTCTCACAGAGGTAAGGCTGCAAAGGCTCTTAAGCAAATATTTGCGATCTTGCACTACGCGTCTGTCTTCGGTAAGCACATGTGATAATTTGATCTAAATGATTAAATTAGAGTGTGGGCAAAAGGAAAGAAGCCCAATTAGCTTATTGATGCTTAGTTTTGGTTTTCGTTTCAATACAAATGGGGGGGGAAATGTAGTGAAGTAATGTAGAAAATACTCCTCAAACTATTCTTAAAGTAATTTGTAGTATCCATGAACTGCAATGGGATTAATATATGTTGACATTAGTGGAGAATAGATTGGGAATGCTGTGTCATCACTAGAAGGAATCTCTACTTGCACTTTAGCTGTGCGTAATATATAATTGTACATAATTTGAAGAAGTTGTCATTGCATTCTGATTTCTAAGTTCCTAACTAACTTTTTTCCTCCCCTTGTCCAGTGTTCTCCTTGGCCAGACATCTCCTACGTTAACAATACGGCATCTCCTGGGTTTAGCAGTTCACAAGGCAGCTTCACTATTGCTGAAGGGTGGGTCTTATCATTGCTATATTGTTTTCATAATTTGCACAACTTAAAAGCTTACTGTTAATTAAAATTCTTGATCTAATTTCAGAAATGGATCACCTCATCATCAGCCTGACCCTGTTCCTGCAACCACTGATGTAAGTGGCTTTTTCCAGCATTACTCATAAATCTATCCCAATTAGTACAGCATCATGAGGATATTGTGTCTGCTGGAGCAGAGAAACTTGCAGCAGAGGAGAGGAGGGCTCTAGAGGGTCTTCTAAAGAGCAGTTGTGTTTATTCCCACAATTCTGACTTTTGGCTGAAACCCTGTAAGTTCTCTAAATTAAGTACTTGGCCATCTTCCTTTTTAAAATTCTGGGATTAGCACAGTATTGAGGAACGATCTTGACTCGGGAGATCAAGATGTAGAATTGATTTTGGTGGAGCCAAGCGATAGCAAAGGAAAGGAGTCACTGAGTGTGTTCACAGGCATCCTGATAGCTATACTAAAGGACAGAATATAAATTGAGAAATAATCGGGCTTGGAAGAAAGTTACTGCAGTAATCGTGGACAATTGTTTAATCATATCAAATTCTATCAAATTGGTCAAAGTAACCAGGAAGGTGAGTTCATGGAGTCTATTTGGAACAGTTTCTTCGAACAATACGTTCTGAATTGAAGCAGGGAACAGGCTATTTTAGGCCTGGTAATGTGTAAAAGACAGGATTAATCAATGAGCTTGAAGCATAGGATCCTCTAGGCAGGAGTGATTACAGCTTAGTAGAATTTCACATTTGGTTTGAGGATGAGACATCTGGGTTTGAAACTAGTGTCTTAAAATAACTCAGTTATTCCCTTTATTTAAGGCAAAGTTGGTTAAAGCAGCTGGATAAATAAGTTAAAAGTTAAGACAGCAGATGAGCAATGGCAAGCATTAAAGGAAATATAAATGTTAGGTTTTGAATAGTATTTATTCACAGTCAAAGATGCAAAGCATTCCATGGATAGCAGAAAATTAAGGGGGAGGATTGGTAGTGAGAGAGGAACTTGAAACAAAAATGATTAGTGGAGGAAAGGGTGCAAGTTATGCTACTGGGACTAAAGGTTGACAAGTCCTCTAAACTTGATAGCCTCCATCTTAAAGTCTTAAAAGAGGTGACTGCAGGGATATTCTGATCTTCCAAATTTCCATAGATTCTGAAAAGGACCCAGCAGTCTGGAAAATTTCAAAAGTTTTCAACAAATGTCTATTTAATAAAGAAGGGAGATCATAAAGCAGGAGCAGGCCAGTAAACTATCTGTCATTCTGAGAATGCTGGAATTTGTGAGGACATTGAGAAAGCTATCATGTAATCAAGCTGAGTCAACATGGTTTAATGAAAGAGGAATTGAGTTTGAATAGTTTCCTGGAATTCTTTGACAGTGGCCCGGTGGCTCAGTGGTTAGCACTGCTGCCTCACAGCGCCAGGACCTGGGCTCGATTCCTGGCTTGGGTCACTGTGCAGAGTCTGCACATTTTCTCCGTGTCTGCATGGGTTTCCTCTGGGTATTCCAGTTTCCTCCCACAGTCTGAAAGATGTGCTGGTTAGGTGCACTGGCCATGCTAAATTCTCCCTCAGTATACCCGAACAGGTGTCAGTGTGATGAGGAGGGAATTTCCACAGTAATTTCATTGCAGTGTTAGTGTCACAAGTAGGCTTATGTTAACAAAAACAAACTACATGTGGATAAAGGGGGAACCGTATTATGCAACATACTTGGATTTCCAAGAGGATTTCAATAAGGTGCCTATCATCATCATTGATAAAAGACTTCTAAAATTATTTTTTGTGATGCGGGTGTTACTGGCTAGATGAGCGTTTATTGCTCAGCCCTAGTTGCCCTTGAGAAGGTGGTGGTGAGCCACCGCGTTGAACTGTTGCAGTCCATGTAGGTACACCCACAGTGCAGTGAAGAAGGAGTTTGATTGTTATTGGGTATCAGTCAGTCCATGTGGTGTAGGTACACCCACAGTGCTGTTAGGGAGGGAGTTCCAGGATTGTTATTGGACATCAGTCAGTCCATGTGGTGTAGGTGCACCCACAGTGCTGTTAGGGAGGGAGTTCCAGGATTTTGACCCAGCGGCAGTGAAGAAACAGCTGATATATTTCCAAGTCAGGATGGTGAGTGGAAGTGGATAGCCAGGTGATGGTGTTCCCAGGTATCTGCTGCCCTTGTCCTAAGAGATGTAGAGGTCGTGGGTATGGAAGGTGCCGCCTAAGGAGCCTTGGTGAGTTGCTGCAGTGCATCTTGTAGATGGTGCACAGCTGTTATTGTGTGTCGGTGGTGGAGGGAATGGATGTTTGTGCGTGGGGTGCCAATCAAATGGGGCTGCTTTGTCCTGGATGGTGTTGAGCTTGTGTTGTTGGAGCTGCACTCATCCAGGCAAGTGGGGAGTATTCCCATCACACTCCTGACTTGTACTTTACAGATGGTAGACAGGCTTTGGGGTGTCAGGTGGTGCGTTGGTCACTGCAGGATTCCCTGCTCTGGTAGCCACAGTATTTATATGGCTGAGTCCAGTTCAGTTCCTGGTCAATGGTAACCCCCAGGATGTTGACAGTAGGGGATTCAGTGATAGTAAAGCCATTGAATGTCAAGGGACAATGGTTAGATTCTCTCTTGTTGGAGATGGTTGTTGCTTGACACTTGTGTGTCAAAAATGTTACTTGTCACTTGTCAGCCCAAGCCCGGATATTGTCCAGTTCTTGCTGCATTTGGACATGGACTGTTTCAGTATCTGAGGAGTCGCGAATGGTGCTGAACATTGTGCATCAGTGAATATCCCCGCTTCTGACCTTATGATGGAGGGAAGGTTGTAGATTTAAAAAAAAAAGTGGCCATGGTTGGTTCTAGGACACTGACCCTGAGGATCTCCTACAGAGATGTGCAGGAACTGAGATGATTGACCTCCAGCCACTACAATCATCTCCCTTTGTGTCGGGTATGACTTCAACGGAGAGTTTTCCCCGATTCCTGTTGATTCCAGTTTTGTTAGGGCTTCTTGATGCCACGCTCGGTCAGATGCTGCCTTGATGTCAAGGGCAGTCACTCTGACCTAATCTCTCTCGTCCATGTTTGAACCAAGGCTGTAATGAGGTCAGGAGCTGAGTGACTCTAGTGGAACCCAAACTGGGCATTGTTGAGCAGGTGCTGTTTGATAGCTCTGTCGATGACCCCTTCCATCACTTTACTGATGATTGAGAGTAGACTGGGCGGTAACTGGAGGAGGCTGAGATGGATCATCCACTTGGCACTTCTGGCTGAAGATTGCTGTGAATACTTCAGCCTTATCTTTTGCACTGATGAGCTGGGCTCCTCCATCACTGAGGGTGGGGATATTTGTGGAGCCGCCTCCTCCAGTGAGTTGTTTAATTATCCACTACCATTCATTGCTGGACGTGGCAGGACTGCAGAGTTTAAATCTGAACCATAGATTGTGGGATCGCTGAGCTCTGTCACTTGCTGCTTACGCTGTTTGGCACACAGGTAGTCCTGTGTTGTAGCTTCACCAGGTTGAAACCTCATTTTGAGGTGTGCCTGGTGCTGCTCCTGACATGCCCTCCTGCACTCTCCATTGAAGCAGGGATTGATCCCCTGGCTTGGTGGTAATGGTCGAGTGGGGGATATGCCGGAACGTGAGGTTACAGATTATGGTTGAGTACAATTCTGCTGATGGCCCACAGCACCTCATGGATGCCCAGTCTTGAGTAGTTTGATCTGTTTGAAGTCTATCCCATTTAGCACGGTGGTAGTGCCACACAACACGATGGAGGGTATTCTCAATGTGAAGATGGGACTCTGTCTCCACAAGGACTGTGCTGTGGTCACTCTTACCCATCCTGTCACTGACAGATGGCTCTGCGGCAGGCAGCTTGGTGAGGATGAGGTTAGGTATGCTTTTCCCTCTTGTTGGTTCCTCACCACCTGCCGCAGTCCCAGTTTTGCAGCGATGTC
This sequence comes from Carcharhinus amblyrhynchos, assembly GCF_965287045.1. NCBI lineage: Eukaryota > Metazoa > Chordata > Chondrichthyes > Carcharhiniformes > Carcharhinidae > Carcharhinus > Carcharhinus amblyrhynchos. Next base: position 106,384 of record NW_027650035.1, on the reverse strand, counting down.
CTTTAGGATCCAGCCAGCTCGGTCAGTGGTAACATCACCGAGCCACTCTTGGTGATGGACATTGAAATTCCCCAGAGGAGTACATTCAGTGCCTCCTCCAGGCGGTGTTCATCTGCTGGGTCGGTCCTGCTGATGAGGCAGGACATATCCAGGGAGGGTAATGGTGGTGTCTGAGGCATTTAAGGAGGTCTTTCTTGGTGCTCAGCAGAAATTTATTCCGATGGTCAAAAAGGACCGTAGGAGGAGAGGTAATAAGCCGTGGATAACGAAGGAGGTGAAGGAAAGTGTTAAATTAAAAGCGGAGGTGTTTAGAGTAGCTAAGAATAGTGGGCGAGAAGAGGATTGGGAGAGGTTTAAATGTCAACAAAGATTGACAAATAAGTTGATAAAGAAGGGTAGGAGAAACTATGAAGCTGGGCTAGCGCTTAATATAAAAAAGGATAGCAAGAGTTTTATATAAAAAGGAAGAGGCTGGCTAGGGTGAACATTGGACCCTTAGAGGATGAGAAGGGGGACTTAGTGGTAGGGGATGGGGATATGGCTGAGATCTTGAATAACTTTTTTGTTTCGGTCTTCACGGAGGAGGACGTGAATAATTTGCCGGGTGTTAGAGATGGAAAGGTGGTAGGACTGGAGGGTCTCAATGACATTACTATTACTAGAGAGGCGGTGCTTGACAGACTGGAGGGACTGATTGTGGACAAGTCCCCAGGACCGGATGGAATGCATCCGAGGGTTCTGAAAGAAATGGCGGAGGTGATAGTGGATGCCTTGGTGGTTATTTTCCAGACGTCGCTGGATTCCGGGGAAGTGCCGGAAGATTGGAAAACGGCTAATGTTACGCTGTTGTTTAAGAAGGGTGCCAGGCAAAAGGCAGGGAATTATAGAACATAAGAACATAAGAAATAGGAGCAGGAGTAGGCCATCTAGCCCTTCGAGCCTGCCCCGCCATTCAGTAAGATCATGGCTGATCTGTCGCTGCTCAGTTCCACTTTCCCGCTTTCTCCCCATAACCCTTAATCCCCTCTCTTATCAAAAACCCATCAACCCGCGTCTTAAAAATATTTAGCGAGGCAGCCTCCACCACTTCAACGGGCAGAGAATTCCAGAGATTCACCACCCTTTGAGTGAAGAAGTTCCTCCTCAACTCCGTTCTAAACCGCCCCCCTTTTATCTTGAGGCTGTGCCCCCTAGTCCTACTGTCTTTTTTGAGCGGGAAGAGTCTCTCCACCTCTATCCTATCCATCCCATTCATCATCTTATACGTCTCAATGAGATCTCCCCTCATTCTTCTAAACTCTAACGAGTACAAGCCTAATCTATTCAGCCTCTCCTCATAGCTCAACCCCCTCAACTCCAGTATCAGCCTAGTAAACCTCCTCTGCACTCCCTCCAAGGCCAAAATATCTTTGCGCCGGTGCGGCGCCCAAAACTGCACACAGTACTCCAGCTGCGGCCTCACCAATGCCCTATACAGCTGCAGCAAGACCTCCCTACTTTTATATTCAATCCCCTTCGCTATGAAGGCCAGCATCCCATTTGCCTTCCTGACCACCTGCTGCACCTGCAAGCTGGGTTTTTGCGACTCATGCACAAGGACCCCGAGGTCCCTCTGCACCGTCGCCTGCTGCAGTTTTTCGCCACGTAAGTAATAGTCCTTCCTACCATTCTTCCTACCAAAGTGGACTACCTCACACTTGCCAACATTAAATTCCATTTGCCATTTCCTGGCCCATTCGCTCAGCCTATCTAGATCCTTCTGCAGACTCTCCACACCCTCCGCACAATTTGCCGTTCCCCCTATCTTGGTGTCATCAGCAAATTTCGACACCATACACTCGGTTCCCTCCTTCAGATCATCTATATAAATGGTAAAAAGCTGAGGCCCCAGCACCGACCCCTGGGGCACTCCACTAGTCACCATCCGCCAATCCGAATATTACCCGTTGACCCCCACTCTCTGCCTCCTATTTGACAACCAATCCTCTATCCACGCTAACACCCTACCCCCAACTCCATGTCCCTCGACCTTCTGCAATAACCTCTTGTGAGGTACTTTGTCAAACGCCTTCTGAAAATCTAGAAAGACCACATCCACCGGCTCTCCTCTATCCACCGCCCTAGACACATCCTCATAGAACTCCAGTAAATTTGTCAGACACGACTTCCCTTTAATGAAACCGTGCTGCGTCTGCTCTATCAAGCAATTCCCTTCAAGATGTCTCGCAATTTCCTCCTTAATGACAGATTCTAACATTTTACCCACCACAGACGTTAAACTAACCGGCCTATAATTCCCCGCCTTTTGCCTGGCACCCTTCTTAAACAACGGCGTAACATTAGCCGTTTTCCAATCATCCGGCACTTCCCCGGAATCCAGCGACGTCTGGAAAATAACCACCAAGGCATCCACTATCACCTCCACCATTTCTTTCAGAACCCTCGGATGCATTCCATCCGGTCCTGGGGACTTGTCCACAATCAGCCCCTCCAGTCTGTCGAGCACCGCCTCTCTAGTAACAGTAATGTCATTAAGACCCTCCAGTCCTACCACCTTTCCGTCGCTAACACCCGGCAAATTATTCACGTCCTCCTCCGTGAAGACAGGCCGGTTAGTTTAACGTCTGTTGTAGGTAAAATGTTAGAATCCGTCATCAAGGAGGAAATAGCGAGGCATCTTGAGGGGAATTGCTTGATAGAGCAGACGCAGCACGGTTTTGTTAAAGGGAAGTCGTGTCTGACAAATTTACTGGAGTTCTATGAGGATGTGTCTGGGGCGGTGGATAGAGGAGAGCCGGTGGATGTGGTCTTTCTTGATTTTCAGAAGGCGTTTGACAAGGTACCTCACAAGAGGTTATTGCAGAAGGTCAGGGGACATGGAGTTGGGGGTAGGGTGTTAGCGTGGATAGAGGATTGGTTGTCAAATAAGAGGCAGAGAGTGGGGGTGAATGGGTACTATTCGGATTGGCGGTTGGTGACTAGTGGAGTGCCTCAGGGGTCGGTGCTGGGGCCTCAGCTATTTATCATTTATATAGATGATCTACAGAAGGATCTAGATAGGCTGGGCGAATGGGCCAGGAAATGGCAAATGGAATTTAATGTTGGTAAGTGCGAGGTGGTCCACTTTGGTAGGAATAATGGTAGGAAGGATTATTACTTACGTGGAGAAAAACTGCAGCAGGCGACGGTGCAGAGGGACCTCGGGGTCCTTGTGCATGAGTCGCAAAAACCCAGCTTGCAGGTGCAGCAGGTGGTCAGGAAGGCGAATGGGATGCTGACCTTCATCGCGAGGGGGATTGAATATAAAAGTAGGGAGGTCTTGCTGCGGCTGTATAGGGCGTTGGTGAGGCCGCAGCTGGAGTACTGTGTGCAGTTTTGGGCGCCGTACTTACGCAAGGATATTTTAGCCTTAGAGGGAGTGCAGAGGAGGTTTACTAGGCTGATACCGGAGTTGAGGGGGTTGAGCTATGAGGAGAGGCTGAATAGATTAGGCTTGTACTCGTTAGAGTTTAGAAGAATGAGGGGAGATCTCATTGAGACGTATAAGATGATGAATGGGATGGATAGGATAGAGGTGGAGAGACTCTTCCCGCTCAGAAAGGACAGTAGGACTAGGGGGCATAGCCTCAAGATAAAGGGGGGGGCGGTTTAGAACGGAGTTGAGGAAGAATTTCTCCACTCAAAGGGTGGTGAATCTCTGGAATTCTCTGCCCGTTGAAGTGGTGGAGGCTACCTCGCTAAATATTTTTAAGAAGCGGGTTGATGGGTTTTTGATAAGAGAGGGGATTAAGGGTTATGGGGAGAGGGCGGGAAAGTGGAACTGAGTCACGACAGATCAGCCATGATCTTATTGAATGGCAGGGCAGGCTCGAAGGGCTAGATGGCCTACTCCTGCTCCTATTTCTTATGTTCTTATTATCTGTAAAGTATGATTCCATGAGTGTGACCGTCAGACTGTTGCTTGACTAGTCTGAGAGACAGCTCTCCCAAAGAGGACTCTTCAGGGTTGACAGGGTGACTTGGCCAATGCCAGTTGGTCTATCTGTCTAGTTTCATTCCTTTTTTTTGGCTTTTATAGAACTGAGTGGTTTCCTCAGGCATTCCAGAGGATGTTTAGAATAAGGATGGCATTTCTTTAAACAGAAGATTGTTCAGGTGCAGTTGAGATATGCTCCCAGGAGGGGTAAAGGAAGGACAAAAACATTCTTTGCAACCTGGATAAGAATTGAAAGAGCAAGATGAATCAGAATGGAGTGTATTTGATAGAGGGAAGTGAAAAAGCAAAGCATGGTAACAGAGTATAAGATGATGTGCGGGTTAGGTTGATTGGCCATGATAAAATTGCACCTTAGTGTCCTGAGATGTGTAGGTTAGAGGGATTAGCGGGTAAATATGTAGGGATGTGGGGTTAGGGCCTGGGTGGGTGCAGACTTGATGGGCCAAATGCCCTCTTTCTGCACTGTAGGGATTCTATGAAGAGACTGGCAGCTAAGATAAAAGGGAATCAAAATGTTATCTGCAAGTATGTAAATAGTGAAAACATGGCAAAGAGCGGAGTGGGGCCAATTGGGAGTTTAACAGGGATTTATGCATGGAGGCCAAGGGCATGGCTGATTGACAGTTGAGGCCGTCCTCATGCTGGGATCTTGGGTTCATGTCAGACTATCTGTAACCCCCACATTTGGCCTGGGCTTGCAAAATCTTACTAACTGTCCTGCCTTGAGACAATTCACACCTCTTTAGCCTCTGATTATCCCTCTCTCCACTTACTTTGTCTGCACCTGTAAAGAGTCGCATTCCAACCATTATCTTGTAATTGTGTCTTTGTCTATATATCTCATGTTTGTGAACCCATCTCTCCACTCACCTGATGAAGGAGCAGCACTCCGAAAGCTCACGTTACCAAATAAATCTGTTAGACTTTAGCCTAATGTGAGATGACTTTCTGTGCCCACCCCAGTCCAAAACTGGCATCTCCACATCTTGGATAAATGTGGATTAATAAAGGAAAGCTAGCACTTTTTGGTAAAAACAACCCCTATTTAACTTGTTTGTTTGAGGAGGTGACAGAGGGTTGATGAGAGTAATGCTGTTGATGTGGTAGACATGGAATTAGGGGAGGATAGCACCTGTACAGACCAGATGGGTTGCACTTAAACAGGCGTGATCAATTTTATTTGTGTAATTGGGGCACATTTAAATTAACTTGGTAGGGGTGTGGGAACTAGAAGCTAATATCAGAAGAATGCCAAGGTAAATAAAATACTAGGAGAGCTGGATAGCACCAGAATAAGAAAATCAATAGGTAGGGTCAGAGTAAGAGAGACAGTTTAAATCTGGGTCACTGAGCATATGTATCAACAGTAAAAAGTCTGACAACACCAGGTTTTAGTCCAACCGATTTATTTGATAGTAAACGCACAAGCTTTCGAGGTTTCCCTCTTCGTCAGGTGAATGGAGAGTTCTGGCCTCAGACAGCGCATATAAAGCACAGACAGTTTAGAGATTACTGATTAGAATGCGAATCTTTACACCTAACCTGCTGTTCAAGTCCTAAAGTGGCCGTCAATGTGAGTGGAAGGAGCACTGATCACAGGTTAAAGAGATGTGTATTGTCTCCAGACAGCACAGTGAGTGAGGTTTTGCAAACCCAGGCAAGTCACGGGGGTTACAGATCGTGTGACATGAACCCAAGATCCCTGTTGAGACCGTCCTCATGTGCGGAACTTGGCTATCAGTCCGTTACCCCCGTGACTTGCCTGGGTTTGCAAAACCTCACTCACTGTGCTGTCTGGAGACAATACACATCTCTTTAACCTGTGATCAGTGCTCCTTCCACTCACATTGTCGGCCACTTTAGGACTTGAACAGCAGGTTAGGTGTAAAGATTCGCATTCTAATCAGTAATCTCTAAACTGTCTGTGCTTTATATGCGCTGTCTGAGGCCAGAACTCTCCATTCACCTGACGAAGAGGGAAACCTCGAAAGCTTGTGCGTTTACTATCAAATAAATCGGTTGGACTAAAACCTGGTGTTGTCAGACTTTTTACTGTGTTTACCCCAGTCCAACGCCGGCATATCCACATCGTATGTATCAATGCACAGAATATGATAGTAAGATTGGTGAGTTACTGGTGCAAGTTGCCTTGTGGAAATATAGAGACTTGGCTCAAAGGGGTGGTGGGGGGAGAAGAGAGAGAGTGAATACAAGGTGTTCAGGAAAGATAAAGGAAGATAAGGGTGAGGGATGGTATTGGTTAAGAAGAGCATTGCAATGCTGGAGTAAGAGTAAGCTCTGCCATTCAATAAGGCCATGGCTGATCTGATTGCAACCTTAGCTTCACTTTCCTGCTGTCACCCCATAACCCTTGTAAATCAACCTGTCTGAATCAGCCTTGAATATATTCAATGAGCCAGCGTCCCACTGCTTGCTGGGGGAGAGAATTTCAAACACTGACAGCCCTCAGAGGAAAAAGTTCCTCTTTTTATCTCCGGTCTTAAATGGGAGACCCCTTATTTTGAAATTGTATCCCTAATTCATCCCTGGGACACGGGTGTCGCTGGCTGGCCAGCATTTATTGCCCATCCCTAGTTGCCCGAGGGCAGTTGAGAGTCAACCACAGTGCTGTGGCTCTGGAGTCACATGAAGGCCAGACCGGGTAAGGACGGCAGATTTCCTTCCCTAAAGGACATTAGTGAACCAGATGGGTTTTTCTGACAATGGTTCCATGGCCATCAGTAGATTCTTAATTCCAGATATTATTTATTAAATTCAAATTCCACCATCTGCTGTGGTGGGATTCGAACCCGGATCCTCAGAACATTAGCCGAGTTTCTGAATTAATAGTCTAGCGATAATACCACGAGGGCATCACCTGCCCTTCTAGATCACCTATGAGGAAGAAACATCCTCTCAGCATCTATCTTTCACACGCCCTCAGAATCTCACATGTTTCAATAAGATCACCTCTGATTCTTCTAAACTCTAGTGAGTACAGATTCAGTCTTTCCTTGTAAGATAAATCCTTTCGTCCCAGGAATCAGTTGAGTGAGCTGTCTCTAACCTTCCAATGCAAGTTTATTCCTTAAGTGAAAAGACTAAAATTGTACATGATCCTTTAGCATACGCGCCAGGATTCTCTGGCTTCCCTGCAGCATGTTTCTTGTGGCGGGAGGCGGCGTGCTGTTGGCTGTCAGCAGGATCTTCTGGTCCCTCTGCTGTCAATGGGATTTCCCATTGACTCCACCCCAAGCTTACCAGGAAACAGGCGGCAGGGATGCACTGTTGACAGGACTGGTGAACAGCCAGAAGATGGTGTCTATAAGTCTCATGAATGCCTGTACAGTTGAAGTAAGACATCCCTGTTTTCATATTCTTGCAATAAAGGCCAACATTCCATTTGTCTTCCTAGTCGTTTGCTGTGCGGTAAGCTCTCACTTAAAGTTACGTTCCTGCAAATTGTGACTTTGTGAGTCATGCGGACATGTTAAAGCTGGAGTTTGGTTCTGTTGGACATTTTCCACCCAGAAAAGCCAATGTACAAGTTCTATGTATCAAATGTGCAGCAAAATCAAATCATTAAATGTATGTAAAATCAAATCATTAAATATAAAGGAAGTTCTGTATGAATTCAAATTGGATACTACTCACCGGTTCCCCAGGCTCAGGAGTCAGTTGCTTCCATTCCAGTTTGAGTATAGTGAGAGCTGTCAAGTCTAATGTGAAATCTCCAGACTCTGCCAACTGTGCACAGATGTATTTGGAGGGTCAATTTAGAGAGTTGCCACTAAAGCCTCTGTTCACCGTCTTCCCGAATGAACCATGTGTTGGTGGAGATGTTTTTCTTCCTTCATGGATCGTTGAGGACACCCAATAATATTTTAGTGGAGGTGGCTTTGAGCGATTTAGCAGCTCGAAACTGGGCATGTTGGCTTGGGTAAAGACCTTGCTGTTGTATTGCCTTTCTTGTCAATGGTTTTTGGAGGATTTTTTTGAAGGCTGTGCTGGTGCACCTGCCTCACCTGCTGCAGACTTGTTCAAGGGTCAGACTTGAAGCTCAAATAAGCAGACAATTGCAAAGGCAGTCTCTTGAAAGGCATGCATTATGCACCTTTTCAGTTTTCACCCAACTGAACCTTATGACAAGGAAAGCAGTTTTCTGTGTTGCAGTAGCAAATGCCTCTCTCTCTCTCTCTCTCTCTCACTTTAAAATGGCTTCTGTGCCTCTCCTACAGCATACCTGGGCTCCAAAATGGACATCAGAGTGAAATTCATGAAATGGACCCGTCCTTCACAGAAATGAGCAGCTTGGGCTTTAACTTTTCGCTTGCAAAATAAAATGTTGGGTTGGATCTTCAGAATTGGACGCGTTTTTAAAAAAATCGATGCAAACACCTCAGATGGTATCAATGTCAGATCGACTTTAAATATTGAATGCATAATTTTCTTCCGATGTGCTGTAGTTTTCTTTATTCCTTGAGGTTTTAGTTCAGTCGAGCAGCATAGTCAGTGCAGGCTTGGAGGGCCGAAGGGCCTGTTCTTGTGCTGTACTGTTCTTTGTGCACACTGCACTATCATTGCAATGACAATTAACCAAAAATGAAAATCCAACGTAAAACAATCCTGTAGGGTAAACAACTTAAAAAGAAAATGTCGTTAACGGGGCAACTTAAGAAGAATGAGCTAACTTTTTGTGATTCATCACAGCATTCTGCAGTCTCTCTATTTAAAACATTCTACTTTTCAATTCCTCCCACTTAAGTGGACAACATCACATTTCCCCACGTTATACTCCATCTGACAATTTTAACTTTAATCACTTAGCCAGCACTCTTGTAGAATGCAAAGTCCTTTTACTGGCTCTTTGTATCTGCCTCCTGATGTAGTTTGACTACAATATGCTTGGTCCCTTTCTCCAAGTCATTAATGGAGACAAAAGCAAAATACTGTGGATGCTAGAATCTAAAACAAAAACAGAAAAATACTGGAAAACGTCAGCAGGTCTGACAGCATTTGTGGAGAGAATAGAACCAACATTTCGAGTCTAGATGTCAGAGCTGCCCTGATGAAGGATTATCTAAACTTGACGTTGGCTCCATTCTCTCTCCACGGATATTGTCACACCTGCTGAGATTTTCCATTAACATCAATAGTTGAGGCCCCAACACTAATCTCTGTGACGCTGTGAGCTGGTTCACTAGCACAATAAAGATTCATTTACCCTGTTCTGTTTTCTATTAGTTACAGTACGAAGTCTCTCAACACCAGGTTAAAGTCCAAAAAGTTTATTTGGTAGCAAAAGCCACTAGCTTTCGGAGTGCTACTCCTTCATCAGGTGAGTGGGCAGCGCCCCAAAATCTAGTAGTTTTGCTACCAAATAAACCTGTTGGACTTTAACCTGGTGTTGTGAGACTTCTATTAGTTAACCAGTCCTCTATCCACGCTGATATGTTACCTCCAACACAAGCCTTTGTCTGAAATAGTAACTTTTGTGTGCCATCTTATCAAATGCCTTTTGGAAACCCAAATGCACTGCATCTACTAGTTCCCCTTGATCCACCCTGCTTCTCGTATTCTCAAAGAATTCTAATCGATCAAACAGGATTTCCCTTTCCCAAAGGCAAGCTGACTCTGTCTGATTCTCCAACTATCTTCCTGCTACTTCCTTAATAATGGGTTTCAGCATTGTCCTCATGGCAGTTGTTAGGCTAATTGGCCTGTTTCCGTCTTTCTCCTTTCTTGATTGGAAGTATTGGTTTGAGGTTTCCAATCACTGCGTGCTTTCCAAAATCTAGGGTGTTTTGGGAGATTATAACCAATGCATCCACTATCTGCAACTCCTACTTCTAAGACCCTAGAATACAGGTCATCAGGTCCAGAGGGCTTGTCGGCCTTTAGTTCCGTTAGTATTCTTTGTATTTATTTTTCTCCAGTGATGATGATTGTTTTTCTACTACATTCGGGGTGTTTTTTGTCGTCTACAATTAAGACGCACACAATAATTGTTAAGTCTCTACCTTGTTTCCTATCATTAATTCCCCAGTCTTGCCTTCTAAGAGGCCAATGTTTGCTTCAGCTCCTCTCTCCCTTTTTGTGGGAGCTCTTGCTGTCTGTATTTTAGTTTTTGCTACTTTGCTCTCCTAATTTTATAGTCCTTCTTTGCTGGTTTATAAAATGCTTCAATCTTCTGACTTATTACTTACTGATCTTTACAGCATTGTGCATCCTTCTTAATTTGTTACTATCCTTCCCTTCATTAGCCAACCATGAATGGTGCATCCTTCTCTCTTTAATGTATGTTTGAAAATATTGAAACATCTCTAAATGTCTGTCACTGCTCATCTACTGTTTTAACTTTTAACCTATTTTCCCTGTCCACTTTAACCAGCTCTGGCTTTGTACCTTATCAACTCTGGCTTACCTGCAGCTCTTGATCCACAGCAAGGAGGCTGAATCGAGGTGCACAAGATTATGCAGGGCATGGACATAGTAGATATGGAAGAAATGAGTTTCAAACCCAGATTTCTTACCCTCAAACTGAATGTGAAAGTCATCATGTTGTTATCACTCTTGCCTCAATGATCCTTTATTACACGATCATGTCACCATCAGCTCTAGAATAGCCTTGTTCTTGGTTGTTTCCAGACATATTGTTCTCAGAAGCTGTCCTGAATAAACTCCCCTTTAAGGCTTTGCCAGGTTGATTTGTCTAATCTCTATGAAAATTAAAATTGCCCTGATTATTGTAGTATCTTTCTCACAAGCCCCATTATTTATTCACGTGTACTCTGTCCTCCAGTGTCCCTGCAGTTAGGCAGCCTATAGACTACTCCCACCAGTAACTTCTTTCACTTGCTATTTCTTACCTCCACAGATTGTACATGTTGATCTTCCAAGCCAAGACCATTGCTCTCGCTGGACGGATCTCACCCTTTATTAACAGCTGCCCCATCTCATTTCTCTTTTCTTCTAACCCTTCCTAAATTTACAATGTAGCTAAGTATTCACTTCCCAGGCTGAGTCTCTCTGCTGCCATGTCTCTAATGGCTGCCATGTCAGATCCATTTATTTCTATTTGTGCTGTAAATTCATCCATGTTATTATTGAAGGCTACATGCATTCAGTTAGAGTTTTAGTTCTCTCTTCCTACCATGTTTCCCTGTCACCAGCTTATTTGCTGCTATATGCTTATGTTGGTGTACTTTGTCCTTTCCTGACACACCCTGTTATCACTCCCCATTTCGCTATTGCCTTGTCCTTTGTATAAATCTCCCCATGTAGGAATCTTCCTGTTCTCCCAAACTCCTTACTTTAAAGCCATCTGGGGACTGGCAAGGTGAAATGGTGACATGAGAAAATTCTGCAGCTAGTGGTTGGGATCTGGAACACCGTGCCTGAGAATATGATGGAAGCGCATTTAATTTTGCCTTTCAAAATGGAATGGGGCAGTTATCTGATGAGAAAATATTCACAATCCTAGAATGAAAAGCCTGGGAATTACATCGAGATGAGTTGCTCTCATATACAACAGGGACAGGAGGGCTGAATAGTCACCTCCTGTGCTTCGATTCCTTGTTCTATAGAATAGAATCATACAGTGCAGAAGAGGCCATTTGGCCAATCGAGCCTGCACTGACAGGGTGAAACACCTGACCTCCTCCCACCTAATCCCATCTGCCAGCACTTGGCCCATAGCCTTGAATGTTATGATGTGCCACGTGTGCATCCAGATACTTTTTAAAAGGCCGTGAGGCAACCTGCCTCCACCATCCTCCCAGGCAGCGCATTGCAGATCGTCACCACTCTCTGGGTTAAAAAGGTTTTTCCTCACATTCCCTCCTAAAACCCCCCACCCCTCACCTTGAACCTATGTCCCCTCATGACTGACCTTTCAACTCCATATCCACTCTGTCCATGCCCTGCGTAATCTTGTGCGCCTCGATTCAGCCTCGTTGCTGTGGTTCTAGAGCTGCAGGTAAGCCAGACTGGATAAGGGCTATACATGTCGGCCTTAAAGGGAGACTAGTGAACGACAATCTTGTTCATGAATGCTATTATAGATGCTTGTCTTTTTATTCCAGGCTTATTTATTTAACCAAATTTAAATTCTCCAGCTGTTGTGATAGATTTTGGGCTATCTTTTTGTTCTTTCATGAGTGTGGCTAGCCAGGCCAACGTTAGTTGCCTAATGCCAGTCTAAGTCAAGATGATGAGTGTTCCCAGGTATCCGCTGCCCTTGTCTTTCTAGATGGTAGTGGTTGTGGGTTTGGAAGGTGCTGCCTAAGGAGCCTTGGTGAGTTCCTGCAGTGCATCTTGTAGATGGTACACACTGCTGCCACTGTTCGTCAGTGGTGGAGGGAATGGATGTTAGTCGATGTGGCAATCGAGCAGTTGCTTTGTTCTGGATGGTGTTGAGTTTCTTGTGTTGTTGGAGATGCACCCATCCAAGAGAGTGTTCCATCACATTCCTGACTTGTACCTTGTAGATGGTTTATCAGGATCTGGGGAGTCAGGAGGTGAGTTACTCACTGCAGGATTCCCAGCTTCTGGCTTGCTCCAGTAGCCACATGATTTATATGGCTGGGTCTAGTTGAGTTTCTGGTCAATGGTAACCCCCGGGATGTTAACAGTGGGGGAGTCGGTGATGATAACACCATTGAATGTCAAGGGGTGATGGTTAGATTCTCTCTTATTGGAGATGGTCATTGCCTGGCACTTGTGTGGTGTGAATGTTATTTGCCACTTATCAGCTTGGGCTGACAAGTGGCAAATAACACCATGCCACACGAGTGCCAGGTATATGGGCCAAATGCAGGCAAATGGGGTTAGATGGGCATTTTGGTTGGCATGGATTAGTTTGGGCTGTCTCCGTGCTGCAGATTCTATGATTCATTGCAAGAGGTTTTGTGTATAGGAGCAAGGCTGTTATACTACAGCTGTACAAGGTCCAACTGAGACCACATCTGGAGTATCACATATGGTCTCCTTCGGAAAGGAAATATTTGCCATTGAGGGAGTGCAGCAAATGTTCACCAGATTGATTCCTGGGATGGTGGAATTGTCATATGAGGAGAGATTGGGACAAATAGGCCTGTATTCACAGGAATTTGGAAGAATGAGAGGGGATCTAATTGAAATTTATAAAATTCTAACAGGGCTCAAGAGTCTGGAAGCAGGGAGTTTGTTTTCTCTGGATGGGGGAAGTTTAGAACAAGGGGACATAGTCTCAGGATACAGGATACACCATTGAAGATGGAGATGAGAAATTTCTTCACTCAGGGCGGCAAACCTGTGGAGTTCTCTACCACAGAAGGCTGTGGAGGTCATGTCACTGTGTTCAAGAAGGAGATCGATGGATTTCTAAACATTGAAGGCATCAGGATATATGGGGAAACAATGAGAGTTGAAGGTTGAGATGAAGGATCAGCCATTATCGCAAATGGCACAGAAAGCTCAATGGGCCAAATGGCCTACTATTTTTGATGCGAGACTCCAACCATTGGACTCTAATTGGCTTCAGTTTTTCTGGGCCTCCTTGATGCCACCCTCAGTCAAATGCTGGCTTGACGTCATCTCGCCTCTTGAGTCCTGCTGTTTGGCGAAGGCTGTTATGAAGTCGGGTGCTAAGTGGCCCTATTGGAACCAAAATTGAGCATCGGTGAGCAGATTATTGCGAAGCAAGTTGATAGCACTGTTGATAACATCTTTCGTTGCTTGCCTGGTGATCTAGAATAGACACACAATTGGCTGGGTTAGATTTGTGCTGCTTTTTGTGTACAGGACATACCTGGGCAATTTTCCACATTGTTGGGTAGATGCCAGTGTTGTAACTGTACTGGAAGAGCTTGGCTAGGGGAGTGACAGGTTCTGGAGCACAAGTCTTCAGTACTATTGCTGGAATGTTATCAGGGCTCATTGCCTTTGCTGTATCCAGTGTCTTCAGCCATTTCTTGATATCACATGGAGTAGATCGAATTGTCTGAAAACTGATACCCATGACCCTGGGGACCTCCGGAGGAGGCCGAGATGGATCATCCACTTGACACTTCTGGCTAAAGATTGCTACGCATGCTTCAGCCTTATCTTTTGTATTGATTTGCTGCGCTCCTCCATCATTGAGGATGGGGATATTTTTCCCCATAGTCCTTTACCTCCAATCAACTTTACAATCTCTGTCTTTAATCACTGAACTAAATTAAGTCAACCACATTATGAAAAGGAAGGACAGGAAAGAAAGGCAGGATTCAGGAACCATGGATGACCAGGGGAATTGAGTCTAGTCAAAAAGAAAAAGGATGCATACATGAGGTCTAGGCAATTAAAAACAGCTAAAGCTTTTGAAGAATACACAGAAAGTAGAAAAAAACCTCAAACAGGGAGTTAGGAGGGCAAGAAGGGGTCACAAAATGTCCTTGATACACAGCAGAAAGGAGAATCCCAAGGCATTTTATACATATATTAGGAACAAGAAGGTAGCTAGAGTACAAGTTTTTCCACTTGGGACAAAGGAGGGAAACTATGTGTAGAACAAAAAGGAGTGGGTGAGATCCTTAATGAGTACTTCACATTGGTGTTCACAAAGGAGAGGGATATGTCGATTGATGATGCCTTGGAGGGGTGTGTGAACCCTTTAGAACAAGTCGTCATTACAATGGAGGAAGTGTTAGGCAAATTAAAAACTGTTAAGGTAGACAGTTCCTCAGGGCCAGATGGCATCTATCCCAGATTGAGGGAGACCAGATGAAATTGTTGGGCCTGTAATAGAATCCTTTGTTTCTTTGTTGGCCAATCCTCTGGGACCTCACCAGTGGCCAATGTTGTCCCATTACTTAAGAAGGGTAGCAGGGATAACCTGGATAATTACAGGCCAGTGAGCTTAATGTCAGTGATAATGAAACTGTTGGAGAAGATTCTTAGGAATGGGATCTATACACATTTGGAACCGAATGGTCTTAGAAAATAGAACATTACAGCGCAGAACAGGCCCTTTGGCCCACGATGTTGCGCCGACCAGTTAAAAAAACAATGACCCACTAACCTAAACCAATCCCTTTTCGTCCGTAAACCTATCCACGGACCTCTTAAACGCCCCCAAACTAGGCACATTTACAACCGCAGCAGGCAGGGCATTCCAATCCCTCACCACCCTCTGGGTAAAAGAACCTACCCCTGACATCAGTCCTATAACTACCCCCCCTTAATTTAAAGCCATGCCCCCTCGTGCTAGCTTTCTCCATCCGAGGAAAAAGGCTATCACTGTCCACCCTATCTAAACCTCTAATCATCTTATATGTTTCAATAAGATCCCCTCTTAGCCTCCTTCTTTCCAGCGAAAACAACCCCAAATCCCTCAGTCTCTCCTCATAGGACCTCCCCTCCATACCAGGCAACATCCTGGTAAACCTCCTCTGCACCCTCTCCAAAGCCTCCACATCCTTCTTGTAATGTGGGGACCAGAACTGCACACAGTACTCCAAGTGCGGACGCACCAGAGTTGTGTACAGTTGCAACATGACACTGCGACTCCTAAATTCAATCCCCCTACCAATAAACGCCAAGACACCATATGCCTTCTTAACAACCCTATCTACTTGATTCCCAACTTTCAGGGATCTATGTACACATACACCTAGATCCCTCTGTTCATCCACACTATTCAAAGTCCTCCCGTTAGCCCTATACTCAACGCATCTGTTATTCCTACCAAAGTGAATTACCTCACACTTCTCCGCATTAAACTCCATCCGCCACCTCTCGGCCGAGCTCTGCAACCTGTCCAAGTCTTCCTGCAAACTATGACACCCTTCCTCACAATCTACCACACCTCCGACTTTGGTGTCATCAGCAAATTTACTAATCCACCCAACTATACCCTCATCCAGATCATTAATAAAAATTACAAACAGCAGTGGCCCCAAAACAGATCCCTGAGGCACACCACTCGTAACCGAACTCCATGACGAATATTTACCATCAACCACCACCCTCTGTCTCCTATCTGCTAGCCAATTCCTGATCCAATTTCCTAGATTACCCTCAATCCCATACATCTGCATTTTCTGCAGAAGCCTACCATGGTGAACCTTATCAAACGCCTTACTAAAATCCATATATACCACGTCAACTGCCTTACCCCCATCCAGCTCTTTGGTCACTTTTTCAAAAAACTCAATAAGGTTAGGAAGGCACGACCTACCCGCTACAAAACCATGCTGACTATCTCCAATCAATTCATTACTCTCCAAATAACTATAAATCCTATCCCTAATAATTTTTTCTAAAACCTTGCCCACAACAGAAGTGAGACTCACCGGTCTATAATTCCCAGGGAAGTCTCTGTTCCCCTTCTTAAACAATGGGACAACATTCGCTAACCTCCAATCTTCCGGTACTATACCAGAGGCCAACGACGACCTGAAGATCAGAGCCAGAGGCTCTGCAATCACTTCTCTTGCCTCCCAGAGAATCCTAGGGTAAATCCCAACCGGACCAGGGGACTTATCTATTTTCAATCCCTCAAGAATATCCAGCACATCCTCCTTATCAACTGTAATGTTGTCTATTCTACTCCCCTGCAACCCAGTGTCCTCCTCAGCTATATTCTTGTCCCCCTGCGTGATTGTTAGTGATATGTTGCATGGTTTTGTACGTGGGTGGTCAGGTCTCACGAATTTAATTGTTTTTTTTTGAGGACGTGACAAAAATAATTGACGAGGGAAGGGCTGTGGATGTTGTCTACATGGACTTGAGTAAGGCATTTGACAAGGTCCCTCATAGCAGGCTGGTGCAAAAGATTAAATCTCACAGCATCAGGGGTGAACTAGCTGGATGGATTCAGAACTGGCTTGGCCATAGAAAGACCGTAAGCAGTCTCACAATACCAGGTTAAAGTCCAACAGGTTTATTTGATAGTAAACGCCACAAGCTTTTGGAACACGCTGTTCCTTCGTCAGGTGAGTGGAGAGTTCTGTTCAGAAACAGGGCATTGGCCATAGAAAACAGAGGGTAGCGGTGGAGGGGTCTTTTTCTGAATGGAGGTCTGTAACTAGTGGTGTTCCACAGGGATCAGTGCTGGGACTGCTGCTGTTTGTAAATGATTTGGAAGAAAATGTAGCTGGTTTGATTAGCGAGTTTGCGGATGATACTAAGATTGGCGGAGCTGGGGATAGTGATGAAGATTGTCAGAGAATACAGCAGGATATAGGCTGGAAAATTGGGTGGAGAAATGACAGATGGAATTTGATCCGGATAAGTGCAAGGTGATGCATTTTGGTAGATCCAATTCGGGGGGAAGCTATAAAATAAATTGTAGAACCATCAGGAGCACAGGCGCACAGAAATCTGGGAGTACAGACCCACAGATCCTTAAAAGTGACAGCACAGGTGGAAAAGGTGGTGAAGAAAGCATACAGCATGCTCGTCTTCATTGGACGGGGCATCGTGTATAAAAATTGGCAAATTATGTTACAGTTGAATAAAGCGTTGGTGAGGCCACATTTGGAATATTGTGTCCAATTCTGGTCACCACACTACCAGAAGGATATGGAGGCTTTGGAGAGAGTACAGAAAAGGTTTACCAGGGTGTTGTCTTGTAAAGAGGGTATTAGCTATGGAAGAGATTGAATAAACTGGGATTGTTCTCTGGGATTGGAGGCTGAGGGGGCGACCTGACAGAAGTTTATAAAATTATGAGGGGCATGGATAGGGTGAACAGTTGGAAGCTTTTTCCCAGGGCAAAAATGACAATTACAGGGGACACAGTTCAAGATAAGGGGGGGGGGGAAGGTTCATAGAACATAGAAAAACTACAGCACAAACAGGCCCTTTGGCTCACCAGTTGCACCGAACATATCCCTACCTACTAGGCTTATCTATAACCCTCTATCTTGCTAAGTCCCATGTACTTATCCAAAAGTCTCTTAAAAGACCCTATCGAATCCGCCTCCTCCACCACCGCTGGCAGCTGATTCCACGCATCCACCACTCTGAGTGAAAAGCTTACCCCTGATGTCTCCTTGGTACCTACTCCCCAGCACCTTAAACCTGTGTCCTCTTGTGGCAGCCATTTCAGCCCTGGGAAAAAGCCTCCAAGAATCCACTCGATCAATACCTCTCAACATCTTAAACACCTCTATCAGGTCCCCTCTCATCCTTTGTCTCTCTAAGGAGAAAAGACCGTGTTCTCTCAATCTATCCTCATGAGGCATGTCACCTGATCCGGGCAATATCCTTGTGAATCTTCTCTGCACCCCCTCTATGGCTTTCACATCCTTCCTGTAATGAGGTGACCAAAACTGAGCACAGTACTCCAAGTGGGGTCTGACCAGGGTCTTATACAGCTGCAGCGTTATCTCCCGACTCCTAAACTCATTCCTCGATTGATGAAGGCCAGTACACCATACGCCTTCTTAACTACATCCTCTACCTGCAAACCTGGACCCCAAGATCCTTCTGATCTTCCACACTGCTAAGAGTCTTACCCTTAATATTATATTCCATCATCCCATTTGACCTGCCAAAATGAACCACCACACTTATCTGGGTTGAAGTCCATCTGCCACTTCTCCGTCCAGTCTTGCATCCTAGCTATGTCTCGTTGTAATTTCTGACATCCCTCCAAACTATCCAGAACACCTCCAACGTTTGTGTCATTGGCAAACTTGCTAACCCATCCCTCCACTTCCTCATCCAGGTCATTTATAAAAATCACAGAGCAAGGGTCCCAGAACAGATCCCTGGGGCACTCCACTGGTGACCAACCTCCATGCAGAAAAAGACCCATCCACAACCACTCTTTGCCTTCTGTGGGCAAGCCAGTTCTGGATCCACAAGGCAGCAGCCCCCTGGATCCCATGCCCCCTCATTTCCTCAATAAGCCTTGCATGGGGGACCTTATCGAACACCTTGCTGAAATCCATATAAACCACATCTTCTGTTCAGTGGAGATGTGCGGGGGATCTTTTTTACACAGGGTGGTGGGAGCCTGGAATGCACTGCCAAGTGCGGTGGTTGAGGTAGATACATTAGCAACATTTAAGACTTGATAGGCATAGGAAGAACAGGGAATAGAGGGATATAAGCGATTGGTTTAGATAGATAAACATGATTGGTGCAGGCTTGGAGGGCTGAAGGGCCTGTTCCTGTGCTGTACTGTTCTTTGTTCTCAGAAGTAGATTCAATGCTTTTCGTTCCTTTTTTTGGGTTAGAGATATTTTATTGATCAAGAAAATTCTCTCCTTGCTGCACAACTTCTAAAAGTTGATGACAAATTTGCTCATCTATCTATCTCATTCATGAAGTTCTATTTGAAAACCACCCCAACAAAGTTCCTCCTCTTGTTCCTCAACTCAAGGCAGATTTAATTCTGGAACCATCTGTAAATCCTTTCTGTTTAGAACGGGATCAAAATCTTTAATACTGCTATGTTCCTTCATCTCTTTCTTATTTCTGGATATTTGGTAACTAGCAATATTAAACTTGTGCCATGAGCAGATCTATCATTTATGATCTCTCTCCTCACTCTTGCTGTTTCCTCAATCTGCTTGTTGCAATATTTGGAAATTTTGTCATTTTATGCTTTTTTACCCTGACCCCTCCTTTTGACCTAGTTTCGTTCTGCTATTTTCTGGTTCCTCTTCCGCCTGCCAAACTATTTTCAACCCTACTAGTTAACCTCTCAGCGGGAACAATGCAATCTGTACACTTCCCCCAGACCAGTCTTAAACCATCCCTCCTGATGACGCATTTACCTGTACTATCATTCTGTTTTGATACTCACTGGCACATTGGGAGTAATCCAGCGATTGCTGACTATTTTTGAAGTCTTGTTTTTTAAATCTTTTTCCTAGCTTTTCACTGTTTGCCTGAAAGACTTTTCTCCTGATACCATTGGTTTAAAAATGGGCTAGGATTTCAATCTGTTTGTTGATATCCATTACCCTGGTATCAGAGAGGCATTTGGGAATCGTCTGTGGTTGAAGAAACTTCTGTCTGTGCCTCTAAGATTTAGTCATTTTGTGTTCCATATTGTGATGCATTGCTATCCAAATGATTTCAGTTTTAGAGGGTAAACTCTTCCAAATTGATGAGGAGACAGTTTGAAATGTACCCAGTTGTAACTCTCCTAACCTTGTTGCTCTAGAGAGCAGTTGGAAATTTTGGGTACTGGACATTTAATACCCACTTTACCAAAGTCATCGACCTCCTGATTTATTTAGCTTGTTTGTCTATTTCTTTCTCTTCTTGCCATCTGTCCAAATGACGAATAAATAGTCTGTCTAGACACTGTCTTTTGTTTGTATCATTATGGCGGAGCTTAAGTGCGATGCTATTTTTGAAATTGCGTTGTCGCCTGGCCAATAATAGCTGGATCAAAATCTCCAGTTAACCCTTGAGACAGGTGCCTGTTTCTAATTGACTTAGGTTTACGATGGATATAGCTGATTGGAGATCAAATCAACACATTAACAACACAAATGATCTATTTTTAAAATAGATCAGTTTATAGTTTGTCTTCCAGTTGCATCAAAGAACATGCTTTACTCTGGTGATTTCAGTGTGTTGTATCAAGTTTGGTACTCGATTCCGTTTTATTTATACATGTGTGTACGTAAGATAGTTTCATGTTTAATAGGTCTTCAGATGTTAGAGTTCTTTTCAAGTGAGAAAGAGAAGAGGAGATGTGCAGCAGGCTTAGCCTATTCCTGAATTGTCTGGTGCAGAATATGGCTGCAGATTAACCTTTCATCTTTGGCAGAACTTGTTCCTGTTGAATAAGAAAATTACAGCACAGGAACAGGCTCTTCAGCCCTCCAAGCCTGCACCGACCATGCTGCCCAACTGAATTAAAACCCCCTACACTTCCAGGGACCGTATCCCTCTATTGCCATCCTATTCATGTATTTATCCAGATGCCCCTTAAATGTCACTATCGTATCTGCTTCTTCTACCTCCCCCGGCAGCAAGTTCCAGGCACCCATGACCCTTTGTGTAAAGAAAAATGTCATACCTCTCCTTTAAACCTTGCCCCTCATACCTTAAACCTATGCCCCTTAGTAATTGACTCTTTCACCCTGGGAAAAAGCTTCTGACTATCCACTCTGTCCATGACCCTCATAATCTTGTAGACTTCTATCAGGTCGCCCCTCAACTTCTGATGTTCCAGTGAGAAAAAACCAAGTTTCTCCAACCTCTCCTCATAGCTAATGCTCTCCATACCAGGCAACATCCAGGTAAATCTTTTCTGTACCCTCTCCAAAGCCTCCACATCCTTCTGGTAGTGTGGCGACCAGAATTGAACACTGTATCCCAAGTGCGGCCTACCTAAGGTTCTGTAAAGCTACAACATGACTTGTCAATTTTGAAACTGTGTCCTGGCTGTTGAAGGCAAGCATGCCTTCTTGACTACCTTCTCCACCTGTGTAGCCACTTTCAGTGACCTGTACGCCCAGATCCCTCTGCCTATCAATACTCTTAAGGGTTTTGCCATTTACTATATATTTCCCATCTGTATTAGACCTTCCAAAATGCATTACCTCACATTTTCCGGATTGAACTCCATCTGCCATCTCTCCGCCCAAGTCTCCAACCGATCTATAGCCTGCTGTATCCTCTGGTCCTCATCACTATCCACAATTCGGCCAACCTTTGTGTCGTCCGCAAACTTAGTAATCAAACCAGTTACATTTTCCTCCAAATGATTTATATATATCGAACAGCAAAGGTCAGTAGAGACACAAAGTGAACACTTGGAAATGTTATCCCTGTCCCAAACATTTTACAAGGATTTCAGATGGGAGTCTTTTCTTTAATAGGGGATTATAATAGAGGAATCCAAAATGATCTTGAAAATTACAGTAAGATAATTCAGTACGGGTTCTTGAGGAAATACCAGGTGACTGACAGTTAACTGCCAAGAATTGGTTAAAATTTAAACCAAGCGGTTTAACCTTAATTGGTCATGCCATTATCCTGAGGAATGAGTCAGTGAATGGCAGTAACTTATTTTGTTTAGCTGAAACAAATGCAATGTGTGTCCATGTTCTTTCTGTCTGCAAAGAACAGGGCCATGCTTCCAGTCTACACCAAAGCACCACACTGTGAACCTCTACCAATCAGAGTCTACTTACTAAGCAGTCAACACTCTTCTCATACAGTATAAATTGTTCTTTTTCTTACATTGGGATTCTTGCAGTGTCCCGTTGAGTGCAAGACATAAAGCTTCAACTTGTGTCCTTTTCTTCCAGCAGTACTTAAATATGGTGTAGAGGTGAAGATTAGCATTTTAAAATCTCTGCTAGAGTCTTTGACTACTGACTCTTAAGATAAAGTGCTGAGACAAATTCTCAGCTTTACTCTTCTAAGTCAATAGATTGTGGGTTTAAGCCTCACTTGAGGACGAGTGAATAATCTAGGCTGATTGTCCAGGGCAGTACTAAGAGAGGGGTCCAACATATGTCAGATATGTGTTAAACTGCACTCTTGTCTACCTGTGAATGGATTTAAAAAGCCTTCAGTATTGTTCGAAGAAGAACCTGAGGTTTTCCTGGTTATTCTTTCATTTGTGACCTATGCGCAAAATAGCCGCAACCTTCAATTAGAGAATGGCTGTGCTTCATTGTATGTAAAGCACTGAGATGTAATAAGGTTCTTAAAGCACAAGATGTCTTTTTACTGTAAGGTGTACATTGCTTTACACTGGCCACTAAAGCAATGTGGACTGACTTTTAAAATTTGATTGGAAACAAGTGGTGTAGAGCCAGTTATATGCATCTTTACTCTCTCATATTTAACCTGGTTCTTTCAGTGCTAGCATTGTGGAACTGTAGGTAATGGGTAAAAACTCCATTCCAGAACTCAGTACATAATATAGGCTGACACCTCAGTTGCGAGATTAGGCGAAAGTTCCATCTGCCTGAAAAGTGGATGTAAAAGTACTATGGCACCATTTGAAGAGCAGGGAGTTCTCCTGGTGTCCTGGCTGATGTTTATCCTTGAGCAATACCATCAAAACAATTTGAATATTTATTGCACTTGCTGCTTGTAGGTATCGTGCTGAGCGCAAAATGAGTGCTGCATTTGCTTATCTACATTTCAGAAGTAATTCATTGGCCATGAAGTCCTTTCAAATGTCTAAAGAACATGCAAGGTGCTATACCAATATGTATTTCTCTTCCTACCGCTAACCTTATTTTAATACGTTCCTAATCCAGAGACTCGTTGCAATAGTATTTTCCTTTGTATGGGTACTACAGAAAATCTGCACTAAACCAATAATTATTATCTTGCTCATTGGACGAGTGAAAATTATTGAACTGTTATCTATTTGTCCGCTAGCATTTAGTTTCTCATCTCGAACAATTGAAATCTAAATTTGCATAAACAACTTCTTGATGGCTATTGGATTCTTCCTGAAAATTCACGTTAGACCTTCATGCTTGTACAGATGCATGAAGATTTTGGTATGTGATTTTGTCTGGTGGGATTTTTGGTTTCTTTCTATTTGTATGCAGTTGAAGCTCTGTGTGTGCATCCGAAATGAAAAGCACTTCATTAGATTTTTGCAGAAGTTCACAAGTAACTTTTTCTTATCAGACACTGGGATCCTTTCGAAAATGGGCTTGTCGGGAACTGTCCGTGTCTCCCGTTTCCGAAAATCAGGTAGGGGCTTTTGTTGAAACGATGTCAACACACTCTTTTGAGAGGCGTTCTTTTGTTAAAAACCTGCAAGGACTGCTCTGATGTTAGAACAAATCTTTGACTTTGCGTAATTTTGAACAACTTAGCACAAACTGACAGTGTGACCAGGAAAAGCAGTTTATAGCTCTGACTGTTCAAGTTAAATTCCGATAAATTAAAATGCCAACTTTATCCCAACATTGTTGGGGCCAAGAAATCCAGTCCTTTTCCTTGCCCAATGTTATTCGGGTTGGATGATTAATGTGATGATATAATATTCTTTCTATGGAACAATATGGATTGTCATTTTTCCTTAGTTGAATAGTCCACAAATTGCCTCAACTTAGAACTGAGGAAAGTCACTGACGCCCATTTGGTATGTGAGATTAATTGACTCCAGTGGAGTTCGCACTCATCTTAGCCAGCTCCTAATGTACTCTTGGGTCATTGTATCTGTGTGTACATTTCAGGGCTAATGTCTAAGACATGCAACTTTATTTTTGCAGAATCTGTTGCCAACAGCCACACCTCAGGACGCTCAGCAGTGGTTGCACAGAAATCGATTTTCTCCATACTGCAGGCTCTTCGCAAACTTCTCTGGTACCGTTTGCTTATTAACTTATTTGGATGAAAATATTTAACACAATTACCTGGGATGCTGGAATGGATTGCAGCACATTCCTTTCTTTCTTCAGGACCTAGTTTTATGTTCAGTTGGGTCAGAAGAATTAGGTCTTGTAATGATCCTTGGTGAACTATGTTTAAAGCCTCTAAATGTCCAGTAGCATTAAGTCCTCAACACAGACTCGCGTTCTTGTAATTTCACTTTAAATTGGAAATCTTTAGTGACGTTTCAAAAGTGGCTGTTGTGGGAAATAGACACGTTGCTCAGGGGTGCTGGCCTGAAACTGGAGAGAGCACAGTTGCTGACTCACCTTAGCACCACCTGATGATTTCTGTTAGAAGAGGACCAAGTCTTTGTTGCACGAAGCCACCCAGATTGAAAATACCAGGAGAAGGAAATAGTTAACAGCTTCTCTCTACAAGATTTGCTTTGTAATAGAACCAGGAAAGGGGCAATTGCAAGTTGGGAACAAGCTAAGCTTAATTTGGACTACAGTGTCATGTCTTTGGGGAAAAACAGTGCAGCAGAAGTACATCAGTGAACAAAATTGAAAGATGCAAGGTGAACAGTTGTCAGACCCTGTGGACCAGAAAAATGTGGTGAGAGTTTTCAAAAGATGGCCAAGTCAGCAACACCTTGGTGAGACAATATTTGTATTACTATGTGCAGTGCAGTAATGATTTTTATATTGTCAAAAGGGTATAGGGCACTGGAAAAAGGTGCAAAGAAGACTAACATGGATATCAGAATTCAGGTTACACTGATCATGAGAAAAAGTTGGAATTTTATGCTCTAGATGGCTTATGTTTGAAAAAGATTGGGGTGTTTGATCAAATTTACATTAGAATATGTTTCCACTTGTGGAGGAGTCCAAAACAAGGGTTTATAAATACATACATACAAGATAATTGCTAATGAACCCATTTCAGGGAAGTGGGACCAAATCGTCTTCCAAAACATGGGCTAAATGGCTGCCTTCTGTTTTATGTCCCGTGATGCTATAGAAATGTCTTCAGAGAGTGGGTAAAAAATGGAATACCAAGTGACCTTGTTTTAGCAAATAGCAGTGATATTTAGAGGGAAGCTGTAGAAACGCATGAAGAAAGGAGTAGGTCATGTGAAAAGGGATGAAAGGAAACTTGTGACGTGTAGTTGGGCAGGATAGCCTGCATGTGCTGTACTTTTTGTGTTAAACAATGTAAAATGTTGGCAATGTAACTGAGAAACTGTAGCAAAAACCAAGAGCAAGAATCTGCAATGAACTCATCTGACGACCAACAATCCTGTTTGCTTGGCTGATTTTTGTCTTGCATTTACCTCTGAACCAGAAGGCTCTTGGTTATGTCCTGTTACTTGAGCGTAAGCCTCAGTTGATACTTTTATGGAGCAGTGAGGGACTGTTGCAATGTTTGGGATATCAGAAGAGATGTTGAGACAAGGCCTTTTCTGCCTGTTCAGGTGAATGGTATCACTCCACTTCCATGGTATCGGCAGAAGACAACCGAGTTGTCCGTTTTCTTAGCCAAGACTGTATCCTTAACTAGCACTATCAGAAACATTTTGTTTTGTAGCATCGTGCTGTAGCAAATGTGCGCAAATTAGCTGACATAAATCATTGCACTTCAAAGTACTCAGTTGGCTCTGCTGAAATTGTGATCTAGGCGCAAAGTAAATCCAGTTCTTTGTTCATTTGTGCCAGGAACCTCAAGGTTTCCAGTGCTTTGGCAGAGTTGCCTGGGGTTGAGGAGATGAGCAGCTCAGAAAGTTGCTATCTGGTTGTGAGCCTTTGCACGTGCCACCCAAAGAATCTCTATTTTTTGAAAAAGTTAGTCCCAATGAGCTTGCTCAAGTATTTTGGGTCAGCTTTTACCTTATAAGCACTTGATTCTACATAAACAAGTTGTGGATTCAAGCCCCAATCAAGGACTGCTACTTCAGTGTAGTATGAAAGCATTATATTCTCATGTGCCATCTTTCAGATGAGTATTAAATGATGCCCAGATTTCCAACTCAGGTGGACATAAAAGATTCATTTGAAGAGGAAGATGCCCCCAGTGTCCTGGTTAACACACTCATCAACAAGCACTGCCAAAATCTGGTTGTTTGTTTAATTGTTGTTTTTAATATTCGCTCTGCGCAAACTGGCTGTCGCATTTGCTTGCATAATAATTGCACTTCAATAATACGCCATTGGTTAACCCAAGGATTGTTATAAGGCACAGGTTCATTCTTCATGCCCTCCTCTGAGTCATGTTATGACCTGGCACTTATCTGAGTTGATGGTGATTGTGGTGGGTTTTGAAAAGTCCATTGCATGCGCGTCATGCACCTATTTTTGAAATAAGTTGTGACTGAAATAAATTGAGCAGTTTGGGTCTGTTTTTAGCTGCACTCCCCCATGTGGGTGGGTATCAGTCCTACTCTAGGGCATGAGTGCATAATCTAGATTGGCCTTTTGACCTAATTCTGGATCCTGGCTGCATTTGTAAAGGTGCAATCTTTTGGAACAGATGTCAGGCGAAGGCTGTATCTGCCTATCCAGCTGTGTGTAAAATATACTGTGACACTCGTGGAAGAACAGGCACTTTCCCTGTCTCCTGACCAACATTTTTGCCTTAAACCAACACCACCAAAAGCACATTCTTCAATTCATTTGCTGTGTGACTTTGTGCGCAAGGTGACTGCTGCACTGGCTTCTGTGACAATGTTAACTGCACTTCAGAAGCAACTCTTGGCAGGCTGTGAAGTACTTTGCAACACCCTGAGAATGTAAGGTGTGATATGCATATGAGCATTTTCTATTTTGTTTTTGCCAGTCGGGTCATATGAAATAACTGAAGTCATGTGGGCTTTTATTCTTTAAATGTGTGTAATGTAATTCTGTTTCTGTCCCAGCTTGGAATAGATAATTTGAGTTTTATATTGCAACATTGTAGTCACTCACATGGGCGCTGTCTTGGATGTTCAGCAATGGATCTTGTGATCCTTTTGATTTTGCAGAATTTAGTCATCATTTCACCTTCAGGAGACTAGAGGAATATCTCAGATTTGCTTTCCCCTGAAGTTAGGTTTTTTTAAAGTAAATCCTTTTCTGACCTTCTGCAAGGTTACATGGTGATAGGGTGGCATTTGTTACAACAAGGCTAACTGGTTTGCAATCAATGAACCAGTCATTCGCTGCCTTATCATCTTTTTGGATCTTGTTCAAGGAAATTCAGTAATGTGTTCAGGGCGAGTATAGTCTCAAACTAGTATCTATGTGCACTGAGGAATAGAATTTGTATACTTAGAGGAGAATTTTTAAAGCTGACACTGTTAATTCTGTGGCATAACTATTAAATAATTATTCCACACATTTGGTTAATGTCAGAACTGTTATGGCAGTATCTCACTGCAGTTTCATGGGACCGATAGTTCTGTGCGAATTTCCTCCATTTTGCCACTCCACCAGGAAGTTTTGAACCTCTATTGCCTCCATCCACAGGCGGAGACCTGTTAAAGCTGACTAGGGATGACGTGATCCAAATCTGTGGTCCTGCAGATGGAATCCGACTCTTCAATGCTCTGAAAGGAAGGTAAGTGTGCCTTGCAGCTCAGCTCCAAATATATTGTACCAAGTATTTAAAGGTTAATAGCATTTTGTATTCTCAAACAAATGCAACCTTTGTGTAAAGCTGTGAGTTGAGAGGGTGAGAAGAGACATGGAGAAGAGTAATGTAGGATGTAGAAATTTGCTTGCTGTCTTCCCTATCTGTACAAGGCTTTGGTATGAACTACATCTTCAGCTCTTGAAAAATGACAGCATGGTTGCTGTATGACGATATAAATACCTGGCTACAACAGCCTCAGGTCAGAGAGAACCCTGGGGCTGGCTGGGACTGCCATGTTATTAGATAACACTTAAACTAACATTTTTTCACATTCAGCAACCTACACATGCAACAAGTAAACAGAGTAATGCAAAGATAAAAGCAAAATATGTGAATGCTAGAATCTAAAATAAAATAGGGAATAGGTGGCACGGTAGCACAGTGGTTAGCACTGCAGCTTCACAGCTCCAGGGTCCTGGGTTCAATTCCCGGCTCAGGTCACTGTCTGTGTGGAGTTTGCACATTCTCCTCGTGTCTGTGCGGGTTTCCTCCAGGTACTCCAGTTTCCTCCCACCGTCTAAAGATGTGCGGGTTAGGTTGATTGGCCATGCTAAGAAATTGCTCCTTAGTGTCCAGGGATGTGTAGGTTAGAGGGATTAGTGGGTGTAATATGTAGGGATATGGGGTTAGGGCCTGGGTGGGATTGTGTTCAGTGCAGACTTGATGGGCCGAAGGGCCTCTTTCTGCACTGTAGGGCTCTATGATTCTATGATAAAACAAAAACAGAAAAAGCTGGAAAATCTCAGCAGGTTTGACAGCTTTGGTGGAGGGAGAATAGAGCCAACATTTAGAAAACATCTGATGATCTACCCTCAACTTGCCTCTCATAAGCCTGTCCTCACATTTGAAACTTTCCTTCCCAGGAAACATCCTGGTGAATCTCCTCTGCACCCTCTCCAATGCAATCAGGTCCTTCCCATAGTGTGGCAACCAGAACTGCGCACACTACTCCAGCTGTGGCCTAACCAATATTTTATAAAGTTGTACCAAGACCTTCCTGCTCAGATATTCTGTGCCCCGGCTAATGAAGGCAAGCATTCCGTCTGCTTTCTCCACCATCCTGTCTACCTGTGTTGTCACCTTCAGGAATCTATAGGTTTGTTCACTCAGGTCCCTTTATTCCTCAGTACCCCCTGAGGGACCTGCCGTTCATTGTGTATATCCTACCCTTATCAGGCCTCCCTAAATGCACCATCTCTTATCAGGATTCAATTCCATCTGCTGCTGCTGTGCCCAATTTACCAGCTGATCAATACCAGTCTGTAACCTCAGACTATCCTCCTCACTATCAACAACAATTTTCATGTCATCTGCAACAAACTTACTAATTGTACCTTCTACATTCACATCCAAATCATTAATGTCTATAACAAACAGCAAGGATCCCAGCACCGATCCCTGTGGTACACTGCTTGTCACAGGCTTCCAATCACACAAGCAGCCCTCCACCATCACCCTTTGCCTCCTATTAACAAGCCAATTTTGGATCCAATTTTCTAACTTGCCTTGGATTCCGTGGGCTTGAACCTTCTGGACCAGCCTTCCATGTGGGACCTTGTCAAAGGCCTTACTGAAGTTCATATGCACCGCATCAACTGTATTACTCTCATCAATATATTTAGTTACCGTGATGACCCCCACGTGGCCCATGGGGAATCATTGATTCATTTTCCTGAGGGGATCATTGGGTATGATTTCCCCTGGTAACAAGGTAATTGCTTGTCCAGCTGGAACTCATTACTGTAACATTTTATAAGGAGGGGGTTGGTTTAGCTCAGTTGGCTGGACAGCTGGTTAGTGATGCGGAGTCATCGCAGAAGGCGGCCATTTGGCCTATTGAGTCTACACCGACCACAATCCCATCCGGGGCCTATCCCCACAAAGCCGTGCATTTACCCTGGCTAGTCTCCCTGACACCGAAGAGCAATTTAGCATGGTCCACCTAACCTGTACATCTTTGGACTGTGGGAGGAAACCCATGCAGACTCCACACGCAATGACCCAAGCCGGGGAATTAAACACAGGTCTCTGGTGCTGAGGCAGCAGTACTAGCCACTGTGCCACCCACAGTGCTGTGGAGTGATGCCAGCTACGTGGGTTCAAATCCTGTACTGGCAGACGTTCATATATCAAGTGTCTGAACTGGTCAGTCACCACCAGTTAGCTCTCTCCCTCAAAGGGGAGGGCAGCCTATGGTCACCTGGGACTACGGCAACTTTACGTTTTTATAAGGCGGACCCAAGACTGGGCCTGCAGAACTACAGTCCCAGACAGGGACTAGTGTATGTACACCATGGTTGTGGCTTTACTTTACATTCTATGAATAAATTATGTTCCTTTCCAATCGGGTTTCCTGAGTTATTGCAGTTACCTTTTCAAAAAACTCAGTTAAATTAGTTAGGATCTCTCTCTAACAAATCCTTGCTGACTATCCCTTATCAATCAACTGTTAATTAATCCTGTCCCTTAGAATTATTTTCCAATAATTTCCCTGCTACTGATGTTAGACTAAATGGTCTATAATTACCTATCTTATCCCTGCTGCCCTTTTCAAATAAAGGTTCCACGTTAACTATCCTCCAGTCATCTGACACTTACCTGTGGCCAGTGAAGATTTAAATATCTCCATCAGGGACCCTGCAATCTACTCTCTTGTCTCCTACAGCAGCCTGGGATACATCTTATCAGACCCTGGGGATTTATGCACCTTTATGCCCTCTGAAACACCTAATGCCTCCTCCTCATTAATCTTGGCTTGCTCTAGAATTTCACCATCCCAGCTGAAATCTCCAGCTACAATGTCGCTCTCTGGATACAGATGAAAAATATTCATTAAGACCTTGCCCACATCTGGCTCCACACACAGATTGCCTCTTTGGTCTCTAATGGGCCCCACTCTTTCCCTGCTCATCCTCTTGCTCTTAATATACTTATAAAATGCCTTAGGGTTCCATCTCTCTGTCACAAGAAGACTGGAAGATTATCACTCATGTCTCTAATTCCCACTGTCTCTTCCTTCAGTATCCTTAGATGGATCTCATCTGATCCTGGTTCTTTATCATTTTTTAAGATGGCCTTTCTACCACCACCTCCTCCATTGTAAGTTCTTTGATCACATCAGTTGCTTCCTCTCTGTCCTCAGCCTGTGTAGTATTGTCTTTATTTGTAAAGACAGATATAAAATACCTGTGTAATATCTCTGCTGTTTTACCTGCCTCCCTTTTTTTTAATCCTTAATCAGCCCTACTCTTTCCTTTATCACCCTTTTATTATTTATATGCTTATAAACGATCTTGGGATTCCCTTTGATGTTAACTGCCAGTCTCTTTTCATGCTCTCTCCTTGCTTTCCTTAATTTTTTTCACTGTTCCTCTGGTCCTTCTACATTCAGCCTGATTCTCCTTTGTATTTTTTACCTGACATCTATCACATGCGTACTTCTTTCTTTTCACCGTCACTTCTCTCTCATCATTGAGGGCGTTCTGAATTTATTTGTCCTGCTTTTTCCCTTGAAGGGAATATATCTTGACGTTACCTGCAATATGTTTTCTTTGAAGATAGCCACTATCTTTTCTGCCAATATGTAACAACACTAGACTCAAATCCTTTCTCATCCCATCAAAGTTGTTTTTTTTTTCCCCAATTAGTTATCCCTGCTCTGGATTGTACTTGTTCTTTTCCAAGGCCAACTTCATAAGAACATAAGAAATAGGAGCAGGAGTAGGCCATCTAGCCCTTCGAGCCTGCCCTGCCATTCAATAAGATCATGGCTGATCTGTCGTGGCTCAGTTCCACATTCCTGCCCTCTCCCCATAACCCTTAATCCCCTTGCTTATCAAAAACCCATCCACCCGCGTCTTAAAAATATTTAGCGAGGTAGCCTCCACCACTTCAACGGGCAGAGAATTCCAGAGATTCACCACCCTTTGAGTGAAGAAGTTCCTCCTCAACTCCGTTCTAAACTGCCC
Source organism: Carcharhinus amblyrhynchos (assembly GCF_965287045.1). Lineage (NCBI taxonomy): Eukaryota > Metazoa > Chordata > Chondrichthyes > Carcharhiniformes > Carcharhinidae > Carcharhinus > Carcharhinus amblyrhynchos. The sequence goes on along the minus strand of NW_027650035.1, from coordinate 74,464 downwards.
CCCCCCTTATCTTGAGGCTGTGCCCCCTAGTCCTACTGTCCTTTCTGAGCGGGAAGAGTCTCTCCACCTCTATCCTATCCATTCCATTCATCATCTTATACGTCTCAATGAGATCTCCCCTCATTCTTCTAAACTCTAACGAGTACAAGCCTAGTTTATTCAGCCTCTCCTCATAGCTCAACCCCCTCAACTCCGGCATCAGCCTAGTAAACCTCCTCTGCACTCCCTCCAAGGCCAAAATATCCTTGCGTAAGTGCGGCGACCAAAACTGCACACAGTACTCCAGCTGCGGCCTCACCAATGCCCTATGCAGCCACAGCAAGACCTCCCTACTTTTATATTCAATCCCCCTCGCTATGAAGGCCAGCATCCCATTCGCCTTCCTGACCACCTGTTGCACCTGCAAGCTGGGTTTTTGCGACTCATGCACAAGGACCCCGAGGTCCCTCTGCACTGTCGCCTGCTGCAGTTTTTCGCCACCTAAGAAATAGTCCTTCCTACCATTATTCCTACCGAAGTGGACCACCTCGCACTTGCCAACATTAAATTCCATTTGCCAGTTCCTGGCCCATTCGCCCAGCCTATCTAGATCCTTCTGCAGACTCGCCACACCCTCCGCGCAATTTGCCATTCCCCCAATCTTTATAATACAATGGTCGCAGTTGCCTAAATGCTCTCCACTGATACTTGATCCACTCCAGAACCAGGTCCAACAGTGTCTGCCCTCTCGTTAGATCAGTAACATACTCCTGCAGAAAATGATCTTGAACATGTTCTAGAAACTCTCACCCCTCTTGTCCCTTTGCAGTATTCCTATCCCAGTTGACGTTTGGATAATTGAAGGCCCCTATTATAGTTACTCTATAATTCTTCCACCTTTGTAACTTCTTTGCAAATTTGTTTCTCTACATCCCTTCCACTAGTTGGTGGTCTGTACACTACACCGAGCATTATTATTGGGGGTGACATGATGGCACAGTTGGCAGCACTGCTGTCTCACAGCACCAGGGACTTGGGTTCGATTCCAGCCTCGGGTCACTGTCTGTGTGGAGTTTGCACATTCTCCCTGTGTCTGCTTGGGTTTCCTCTGAGTGTTCTGATTTTCTCCCACAGTCCAAAGATGTGCTGGTTAGTGGATTGGCCATGGTAAATACTCCCTTAGTGTCAGAGAGATTAGCAGGATATATACATGGAGTTACAGGGACGGGACGTGGCTTGGTTGGTGCAGGCCCGAATGGTGGTCTCCGGCACTGTAGGGATTCTATAATTGCATCTTTTTTCATTCCTTCCTCTAGCCAGAGAGATTCCATCCTTGACCCCTCTGGAACATCCCCACTCTCCAGTACTGTAATGCCATTTGTAGTTAATACTGCTGCTTGCTCTCTCCCAGCCCCAATTTCCTTTCCTGGCTCTCCTAAACCCTTGTGCCTAGGAGCATTTAATGCCCAGGTCTGTCCTCCTTTAAGCCAGGCCTCTGTTGTAGCAGTAATATCATAATTCCATTTGGTAACCTGTGCCTATAGTTCAACAGTCTTATTGATCACACTCTATGCATTCACATACAGGCACATTAACCTAGATTAAGGCTTTTTTACTTGCTCCCTCACACTGACTCATCTAATGACTTACTATTGCCTACTTAATTTTATGGAACTCTCCCAGTGTTCTATTTATTCTCTGACATATCCTCCTTCTCAGTTAATACCTACTTCCCACTGCCAGGTTTTCCCCTCTCCTCTCTGAATTTCCCCTCGAGTTTCCATCCCCCGGTAACCTAATTTTAAATCCTCCCCAATAGCTCCAGCAAACTTCCCCACGAGGGCATTCGTCCCAGTCTTGTTAAGGTGTAACCTATCCTTCTGTACAGTTCCCACCTGCCTCAGAATTGGTCTTAATGTCTCGGAAATCTAAAGCCTTCCCCCGTTCCATTTCTCCAGCATTTTCCTATTCTTCTGCTCCTCGGCACATGGCACTCACTGGGAGTAATCCTGAGATTACTGTTGTTGATGCCTGCTTTTTAATTCCCTTCCCATCTCCCTAAAATTTGCTTTCAGGACCTTATCCATTTTTCTATGGTTGTCATTGATCACAATGTGGACCACAACCTCTGGCTGTTCCCCTCCAAAAGAATGTGCTGCAGCTACTTTGACGTCCTTGACCCTGGCACCAGGAAGGCAATATGCTATCTTGGAGTTGCCTACAGCTGCAGAAGCACCTGTCTGCTCCTCGAGCTATGGATTCCCCAACAACTATGGCACTTCCACTGTTCTTCCTCCTTGCCTGAGCAACTGAAGCACTCATGGTGACACAAACTTGACCCTTGTTACGGTCCTCTGAGGAACCATCTTGCTCACCGTTATCCAAAATGGAAAAGCGATTTGAGAGCAAAATGGCCACCTGCCTGTTTCTCTCTCAATTATTCCTTTTCTGCCTGTGTATGACTTAGTGGCATGACCACCTCTATAAACCTGCTATCCACATAATGCTCAACATTGTGGAGGCACCTGAGTGAATCCAACCACCGCTTGAGTTCCAAAACCTGGAGTTGCAGTTTCTCCAACTGATGACACTCCTGCAGATATAGTCATCAGGGCATTCTACAGGACCCAGTTACACTGACAAAATTTAAAGTTTATAGAAATTGTTTACTATAGGTTGCTATAATAACCCACCCAGCACACTCAAATCATCTTCCTCCCCTCGAGGCCAGCGGTCCTCTCCCCACCCTGCCCCAGGGCTGAGGTCAGTAGTCTGCTGGAGAATCCAGAACAGGGTACGTTTTAGTTTGATTTTCAGGAGTGATGCCAGGAATTACTCCTTGTACGCAAAGGGTAGTTGAAATCTGGAGCTCTTTCTCTACTTCCACATTACTGCTTCATCCATCAAAAATCTATTGAGATTGAAGGTCTTTATTTCAAAACTAAGATTCATAGCTTCTGTTGGTTGGTGCATAAGAGTGGGAACCATGATGGGCCAAAGGTGTTAAGATGCAGATCAGCCATGATCTAATTGAATAGTGGAACTAACTTGAAACTGTGTGGCCTAATCCTGTTCCTATTGTAGTAATATTCACTTCTGATTTGGTTTGGATCTTGTGGTAAGTAATTTAGGAATCAGTGTGCTGAATTGAACGAACACAACGCAAAGCTTTTCATGTTTTCTATTGTGAACTTTTTATTATTAGTTCACATCATTCATTTTTCCCTTGTGCATTCAGGATGGTGAGACCGAGGCTAACCATTTATGTTTGTCAGGAGTTGCAGCAAGTTCGAGAGCAGCAACAGCAGAAACATGAAAATGGTGATTCTGTCAGTAGTTCTTTTTATGGTAAGTAAATCCATGTCCTTCACTGAAATTGGTTTCATTTGCTGTGCTGTCTTATCCAGCAGTTTGTTAGAAATGAGAAGAATTCATCCTTTTACCTTAACGTGCATGTACGATATGTATGATTATACACTAAGAAGCTGTAGAAAAGATCGCAAAATTTGCAAAACGCCAAATGTTATTCCCTGACATCTTAAAATTTACTGCTGCCATTTCATAAGTCACCAGTTAGGGGAAAGGAGAATTGATTGCTGTTGTTTACCTTGCCCTTGCTCTTTCACTCACTTGCCCTGCCTCTCGCTGGCGTACCCTGTTTCTGACTGGCAGTGACCCATATTATAATCCAGGTGTGTTATGAAGTCAGCCCAGACCATCCGTTTTGCGTGTTGATTTTGGCACAAGTGAGCATACGATGTTCGCTCCAGACTCCAGGTATGATTCAAGTGACCTTGTGATTCGAGGAGCTTTTATCAAACAAAGTTTATTTAAGAACACGGTTAACATATCAGAAAAATCAGCAATAATGTTTACCAATTTCAAAAACCCAACTTTAACATTATATAAATCATAACAGCCATGTTTACTGTTCCAAGCTAAACATCCACAAACATACACCCCATTCTGGCTTTGCACAGAAAGCAAATATGCTGACGTGATACTAGACCATGCAGTTTTCCAACCCCTGCTGAGGATTATTCCTTTGAGCGTTGAATTGAAAACATTAAGGCCTTCTCAGTCCTGGAACTTTTTGCCCACCTTGAGAGACACAGCGATACTGCGTGCCTATAGCTTCTCATTGCATCTCACAGACAGCAGAATTCCCAACACCAGAGAGAGACAAAAAAAAACACTTTTTAGCCTGCAGTCCAAACAGCTTCTGCCAAACTGAAACTAAAACCTTTGGATTTCTCCTATGGGGGAGAAGAAACTGTCCCAAGGTACCACCTGACCTATCATTCTTCACCCAACAATCCTAAAAGGGTGATAAAACTCCAGGACACGACATTAGGCCCGGATTAAGAATAAACAAGATGTCCATTATATTGCTTCAGCAACAATTAAAGAACACCGGCTCAGACAGTTTGGCAATAATACAAAAATAACCAGGCCTGCTGAAAAAACCTGCAGAGAAACATGATTAAAATACATTTCTAAAAGGCACAGTATTGTCATACCTAGAACACAATTCTTGAGTATTTCAGCTTTTTCTTGACGCTGTAAAAGATTCCATGTCAGCCATCTCAAACTGTTAGTGTGGGTAAACCCAACAACACAATCTAAAAGCTGACTGAGAGACTGAAGGTGGCAGAGGCAGGGCAGTTAGTACCACGTGAGGCCAATGTTGTTGCTCCCCTACCCAGTCTCTCAGAGGTGGTGATTTGCTGGCATTAGACAAGGCATGTTCTATTAATTTGACACACCACAAACACCAAGCGCTTGTGTTTAAAGCGAATGTATTGTTGTTTCACTTGGCAACAGTCTTGATCATGGGTGAGAATATTGTGTGTTAATGATGCAGTTCAGAATTAAGCACAGTTTTGGGCTGACACTCCAGTACAACATAGGAGTTTGCAACATTGCTGTGGTAATGTTGTTCCAATAAACTGAGGCCCCGTCTGCCTTTGCAAGCGGATGCTCAATATCCTATGACACTGATCTAAGATCTGCAAGTTCTCTCCACGCCATTGCCGACTTTCCTTTGTTTATCCGGACTAGTAGTCCAGAGGTCCAGGCTAATGCTGTAGGAACATGGGCTCAGATCCCACCATGGCAGCTGGTGGAATCAATAAATCTGGAATAAAAAGCTGCTGTCAGTAACCATGACCATGATCAATTCCATTTCTGAGCATGTCCCCCTTCAATAGGCAAATTAGGAATGTCACCATTGGTAATGGGGCCAGTGACTAAGTCACGTTGTAAATTAACCTAGTACAAGGGAGCGGATAAGTAACCTTCATCAATACCCTGCACTAACACTTTAGTAAGCAGGCAAATCAATTCAGCAAACTATCTAGAGAGAAATTTGTTCATCTGCACACTCATTGCTATCTTTTTTTAATTCATTCATGGGACATGGGCATCACTGGCTGGCCAAGGGCAGCCAACCACATTGCTGTAGGTCTGGAGCCACATGTAGGCCAGACTGGGTAAGGACAGCTGATTTCCTTCCCTAAAGGACATTGGTGAATCAGATGGGTTTTTCCGACAATGGTTTCATCAGTAGATTCTTAATTCCAGATTTGTTTTTTATTGAATACAAATTCCACTATCTGCAGTGGCAGAATTCGAACCCGGGTCCCCAGAAAATTAGCTGAGTTTCTGGATTAATATTCTAGTGATAATACTAGGCCCCTACGTAAACATATGTAGTTTGCAATGCGTACAATTGTACCACATTGTGGGCCGACCATCTTTAGTTGGAATCAAACTGCCTGGTTTAAATTTTACCATCAACTGGTGCCTTCTCCATGGCAGTGCCCCTACCAATCAGAGTCCACTTGCCTACCAACCAGCCCTTTCTTCTCCTATACTTAAAAGTTGTTGTTTCCCCTGACATTAATAGTCTTGTGATTGTCCTGATGAGTGCAAGATAAAAAAACTTCAACATGCAGTACTCAAGTTCCAAACATTCTATTAATTTTCCTAATGTCTTTATGTGCCTACAGCACTTGGAAGAAGTGCTGAGGGTGACAAGGGTACAGGATGTGCTCTGGATGGAGGCTTCAGTATCAAGAGTGGCTTGGTAGCTGGCTGGGTCCCCTAGGGCATCGCTGTAGCAGCTGGTGCGGGAACCTAGGAGGGAAAAACATGACCATCTACCAGTTCAATTGAATCTGTCCAAGAATGTATTAGTAGCAGTGACCACCGCACAGTCCTTGTGGAGTAGAAGTCCCAACTTCACGTTGGGGATGTTGTGTAGCGTTACCATCGTGCTAAATGGAATAGTTTTCAACAGATGTAGCCACTCAAAATGAGGCATCCATGAGGTTCTGTGGGCCACCTGCAGTAGCAGAATTGTACTCAACCTCAATCTGTAATCTCATGGCCCAACATATCCCCCACTCTACCCTTACCATCAACCCTGCTTCAATGGAGAGTGCAGGAGGGCATGTCAGGAGCAGCACCAGGCACACCTAAAAATGAGGTGTCAACCTGGTGAAGCTACAACACAGGACTACCTGTGTGTCAAACAGCGTAAGGACAAGTAACAGAACTCAGCAATCTCATAATCAGCGGATCAGATCTAACTCTGCAGTCCTGCCACATCCAGTCGTGAATGGTGGCGGATAATTAAACAACTCACTGAAGGAGGAGGCTCTGCAAATATCACCATCCGGAATGATGGAGGAGCCCAGCTCATCAGTGCAAAAAATAAGGCTGAAGTATTCACAACAATCTTCAGCCAGAAAGGCCGAGTGGATAAGATGCCAGTCTCCAGTCAATTTGATTCACTCCATGCAAGATCAAGAAACGGCTAAAGACACAATACTGCAAAGGCAATGGGCCCTCATAACATTCTGCCAATTGACAACTTCTTGCATGTGCAGAGGCAGTGCCTCCACCCCCTCCCCCCCATTCCTCTTCCCCCCCTGCCTTCAGGCCCCAAAGAAGCAGGGCTACAAGCAATGCAGAAAATTGCCCAGAAGCTCAGCACCATCCAAGACAGAGCAGCCTGCTTTATTGGCATGCCATCCACCACCTTCAGCATCCACTTTTCCACCATCAGTAGCAGCAGTGTGTACCATCTACAAGATGCACTGCAGCAACTCTTCAATACTACTTAGACAGCACCCTCTAAACATGGCCACTAGCATCTAGAAGGACAAGGGTAGTGAGCACATGAGGTCACCAACCCCTGGAAGTTTCCCTCCACCCTGAAGGACCTGATGGGATGAAGAGCAGGTGTTATAGTGCTATTTCATTATCAAGTGGATCATGCTGTAGTAAATGTTACAGCCCTGGCAGACCTACCTAGAAGAATAACCTGAAGGAAGAGGTGAAGTAACCTGACCTTTGTACCGTGGCCTTTAAACGTAGCTCCTTTTGGTAATGGATGAAAGTACAAATGCATTCAGTGTTGCTGCAGACACATTTATTGTCCCCTCAGGAACTCCTATTCCCCTCTGTAAATCTTGTAGCCTATTTGGAGTAGCCATCCTTGACACTTGTGTACACGTAATTGCCAGGAGCAATGGGCAATGTAATCATTGGAACCCCACAGTGCAGAAAGAGGCCATTTGGCCCATCGAGTCTATACCACCCACAATCCCACCCAGGCCCTACCCCCATATTCCTACATATTTTGTCCGCTAATCCTCTAACCTATGCATCTCGAGACACTAAGGGGCAATTTTAGCATGGTCAATCAACCTAACCCGCACATCTTTGGAGTGTGGGAGGAAACCGGAGCACCCCGAGGAAACCCACGCAGACACGAGGAGAATGTGCAAACTCCACACAGGCAGTGACCCGAGCTGGGAATCAAACCCAGGTCCCTGGAGCTGTGAGACAGCAGTGCTAACCACTGTGCTACTGTGCCACCCCAATATTGGCAAGAAAAAAAGTCCTAACCAGCCAATTATCCAACCAAAGCCAATAACAGATGAAGCAAAACGTAATTTGAAATGGGAAGATCTGCAGACTTGTACCATTAGCAGAAAACACACAGTCAGGCGGCTGATTGGCAGTGACTCGCGGAATTATTTATTTTGTATGGGAATGGTTTTACCATGGTGCAGTCCGAATCTGCCCAGTCACAGAAGTACTGCAGCCCCTGTTTTCTTGCTGCAATTTACCCAAAATCAGGCTTGAGGTCATTTTTGGCCTGCGCCCTTAATAGAGTCTTGGACTCTATTCAGATCGTCTGACCCCATCCCTTAATCTCGTAGCCGTTTATCAGCTGCCTTTCTCAACTCTCCACAGCCTTGAAAGCAACGCTTCAGTGAAGATATTTTACAGTAAATGGAATCATGCGATATGTTAATATTTTGTTTCAATCATGTCTTTTAGGTATTAGAAATTGAAGCTGGTGGGTAGGATGGATATTCTGGATTTGTTGTTGTAATAATTGTCATTGTTTTGCAGTTTTATAGCTACATTCTGAATTTTAGTTACGATGTGTCGGATTTTAATTCTGGTCGTTCAAAATGGCTGCTTAGTTCTGGAAAGCTGTAGTGGGTTGACTGGGGAAGAAATGAATTACGCAGGTGTCGGAGGGTGGGGATTGAATGCAGTTTTACAATATTTCTATTCTGTGAAGTCTCAAACTGGTAAGTAGGGGTTTACTGCAAGGAGCAGCTGAGAAACTGGAGATAAATTCACGAATATTGTGCATCGAGGCTGTACAACCCAAGGGAGTTTGGCCCACAGATGGGTTATAACATTGCAGGGCCGATGGGAAGTAGTCAGTGTTGTCTTTATTGATTTTAATTCATTTGCTGTTTATGGTGTGGTTAAGTGTAAATAAAAGATGAATATTGAAGTATTTTAGTAGCAAAAAGTTCATTTAAAACTGCAACTCTTGACTAGTGCATTCCTCTGTTCCAGTGTACCACGCCATTTATTTTGAAGAATTAACAGCAATTGAAATGACTGAGAAGATTGCTCAACTTTTCAATATTTCTCCTCGTCAAATCCATCAGATCTACAAACAGGGACCTACGGGTATTCATGTGCTTGTAAGCGATGAGGTAAGTACCTAATGGAATTGTGATGAAAATAATCTTGGTACCCACCGAGTGCTTAATCCTTCACGTACCATAAGAGTTTCACTTGAGCTGGATTTTAATCATGGGAAGCCATGTGCTTGAAGATGTGCTAACATTGAGAAGTCGAAGGAAATCAATTTGGGGACGATCAAGCTCATCTACCCAGCCAATCTCAGGATGGGTATTACCAAGAATGCTGAGGAACCAGCATGTGACCAGTATCATACATCAACTATTAGGCTGGATTTCCCACACAGGAAGAGACTGGAATCTAGGCAGCTACACGACAGGATAATCTAACCTTTCAACCAAAGATGGTAAAATCAATGCATGTAAAGCATTGATAGACAGTAACATACTGGTATACAGACAGTACTCCCCTAGCCTGTGTTAACAAGAAAGAGGATACTCGCTGGAGAAGCTTTGAGGGGATTCACTCTAGCCCTAATGCTCTATGCTCAACAGTTAGTTGGGATAGTCCCACAATTCACCCTCAGGAATGGAAAATCCATCATAAATAATTGAAGCAGTGCTCTGCGTATGTACGTACCAGGGGATGGACCTATTGGCTTCTCAAATTGAGCATCTGTTCACATTCTTTCTCAAGACTAGAGAATCCTTCTGGCAAGGGTATGAAGATTTATTGGCAAGTTTTCTTGTAGTTATCAAGAAAAATTGTACACTCAATCGGAGCAACAATGATGCTGGTAGGCCTGCTTTGTTGGCTTCACAAATGGCAGTTCCCTGATAGGATAATGGGGGAAGGGGTTCCAGTATCTGCCAGAAAAAGTTTCCTTATGGTTGAGAGAGCACTGGTGCGTTCGAAGCATTCGATTTGATGACCAAATTATGGAATGGCAATTGTTAGTTTGTGATCTCCTTCCCTGCTGGGAGATAATTTGATTGGTTCCTGCAGGGCATTAAACACTTTCAAAGTACTTCATTGGCTGAAAAGAGTTTGAGACATTTGGTCATGAAAGGTACAGTCTATTTGAGTCTTTTTTAATAGTTGTCCAGTCAGTTGGTCCTAACCTTTGCTGTCCTCTGTCGCAGAATGTCTCCAGCTTTTCTGACGTTCATTCTATTAAGGTTCAGGTTTACGTGATTTCATTATTCCATGAGCTAATTAAATAGGCTATCTGAGGATCGTAAGCTGGTGTCCTCCATTGTGTAAGCTATCTGTTCCATTATTCAAGCAAAGTAAATTTCTTCACATACCACACCTCTACTTTCAAAGCATTTTAATTGAATATTTATGCTGAAAAGAAATTTAGAATCTGAGCTTCTGAAAAAATTATTTACCCTTTCCTGTCTTGTTCTTTTCCTCAAACTCTACTTTGGCTTCCCGTCTGGCTTTGTGGTTCAAAGCAAGATCCCTAAAAACATCCTTGTTCACAATGGCCTTATCCAAGGGAATGTCAAGAGAGTATGTCTGGGATGCATGGGGTTCTTGATTTTGCTGGCTGCTTTTCCGAGGCAGCAGGAAGTGTCAGTGGATAGGAGGTTGATTTGAGTGATGGACTGGGCTACGTTTACGACCCTTGTAGTTTCTTGTGGTCTTGGTCAGAGCAGGAGCACACTCAGCTGTGATACATCTGGAACTTTGTGCATCTATAAAAGTTGTAATGGACGTGTTCTTGGAATGCTGCTGGGATAGTTTCCTTGAACAGTGTGTGTTGGAGCCGACGAGGGAGCGAGCTATCTTGGATCTGGTGCTATGTAATGAGGCGGGTAGAATTAGGGACCTTGTGGTGAAGGATCCTCTTGGGGAGAGTGATCATTGTATGGTGGAGTTTCTGGTGCAGATGGAGGAGGAGAAAGTGGGTTCTCGGACACGCGTCCTTTGTTTGAACAGAGGGGAGTACGGTAGGATGAGAGAAGAATTGGCGAATGTTGACTGGGGGAGCGCGTTGGAAGGTAGGTCTGCTGAGGAGCAGTGGAGGATCTTTAAGGAGATCTTGCTTGGTGCTCAGCAGAAATTTATTCCGATGGTCAAAAAGGACCGTAGGAGGAGAGGTAATAAGCCGTGGATAACGAAGGAGGTGAAGGAAAGTGTTAAATTAAAAGCGGAGGTGTTTAGAGTAGCTAAGAGTAGTGGGCGGGAAGAGGATTGGGAGAGGTTTAAATGTTGACAAAGAAGTTCATAAGGGTAGGAGAAACTATGAAGCTGGGCTAGCGCTTAATATAAAAAAGGATAGCAAGAGTTTTTACAAATATATAAAAAGGAAGAGGCTGGCTAGGGTGAACGTTGGACCCTTAGAGGATGAGAGGGGGGACTTAGTGGTAGGGGATGGGGAAATGGCTGAGGTCTTGAATAACTTTTTTGTTTCGGTCTTCACGGAGGAGGACGTGAATGATTTGCCGGGTGTTAGCGATGGAAAGGTGGTAGGACTGGAGGGTCTCAATGACATTATTGTTACTAGAGAGGCAGTGCTTGACAGACTGGAGGGACTGACTGTGGACAAGTCCCCAGGACCGGATGGAATGCATCTGAGGGTTCTGAAAGAAATGGCGGAGGTGATAGTGGATGCCTTGGTGGTTATTTTCCAAATGTCGCTGGATTCCGGGGAAGTGCCGGAAGATTGGAAAACGGCTAATGTTGTTTAAGAAGGATGGCAGGCAAAAGGCAGGGAATTATAGGCCAGTTAGTTTAACGTCTGTTGTTGGTAAAATGTTAGAATCCGTCATCAAGGAGGAAATAGCGAGTCACCTTGAGGGGAATTGCTTGATAGAGCAGACGCAGCACGGTTTCGTTAAGGGGAAGTCGTGTCTGACGAATTTATTGGCGTTCTATGAGGATGTGTCGAGGGCGGTGGCTGTGGTCTGTCTTGATTTTCAGAAGGCATTTGACAAGGTACCTCACAAGAGGTTATTGCAGAAGGTAAAGGGGGTAGGTTGTTAGCGTGGATAGAGGATTGGTTGTCAAATAGGAGGCAGAGAGTGGGCGTTAATGGGTGCTATTCGGATTGGCGGTTGGTGACTAGTGGAGTGCCCCAGGGGTCAGTGCTGGGGCCTCAGCTATTTACCATTTGTATAGACGATCTGGAGGAGGGAACCGAGTGTATGGTGTCGAAATTTGCTGATGACACCAAGATTGGTGGAACGGCAAATTGCGCGGAGAGTGTGGAGAGTCTACAGAAGGATCTAGATAGGCTGGGCGAATGGGCCAGGGACTGGCAAATGGAACTTAATGTTGGCAAGTGCGAGGTGGTCCACTTTGGTAGGAAGAGTGGTAGGAAGGACTATTACTTACGTGGTGAAAAACTGCAGCAGGCGACGGTGCAGAGGGACCTGGGGGTCCTTGTGCATGAGTCGCAAAAACCCAGCCTGCAGGTGCAGCAGGTGGTCAGGAAGGTGAATGGGATGCTGGCCTTCATAGCGAGGGGGATTGAATATAAAAGTAGGGAGGTCTTGCTGCGGCTGCATAGGGCATTGGTGAGGCCGCAGCTGGAGGACAGTGTGCGGTTTTGGTCGCCGCACTTGCGCAAGGATATTTTGGCCTTGGAGGGAGTGCAGAGGAGGTTTACTAGGCTGATACTGGAGTTGAGGGGGTTGAGCTATGAGGAGAGGCTGAATAAACTAGGCTTGTACTCGTTAGAGTTTAGAAGAATGAGGGGAGATCTCATTGAGACGTATAAGATGATGAATGGAATGGATAGGATAGAGGTGGAGAGACTCTTCCCGCTCAGAAAGGACAGTAGGACTAGGGGGCACAGCCTCAAGATAAAAGGGGGGGGGGGGGGGGGGGCAGTTTAGAACGGAGTTGAGGAGGAACTTCTTCACTCAAAGGGTGGTGAATCTCTGGAATTCTCTGCCCGTTGAAGTGGTGGAGGCTACCTCGCTAAATATTTTTAAGACGCGGGTGGATGGGCTTTTGATAAGAGAGGGGATTAAGGGTTATGGGGAGAGGGCGGGAATGTGGAACTGAGCCACGACAGATCAGCTATGATCTTATTGAATGGCAGGGCAGGCTCGAAGGGCTAGATGGCCTACTCCTGCTCCTATTTCTTATGTTCTTGTGTTATGCCAAGTTTCGTTAGCCTCCTGAGAAAGTAGAGGCGTTGGTAGCCTTTTTTAACAATAGTGTCGGCATGAGGGGACCTGTTCAGGTTGTTGGTGATCTGGACACCTAGAAACTTGAAGCTCTCGACCATTTGCACTTCGTCCCTGCTGATGTAGACAGGGACATATCCTCCTCTACGCTTCCTGAAGTTGATGACAATCTCCTTTGTTTTGTTGACATTGAGGGAGAGATTATTGTCATCGTACCAGTTCACCAAATTCTCTACATCATTCCTGTACTCTGTCTCCGTTGATGTTTATTGCGAGAGGAATGGAATATAAAAGTAGTGAGGCTTTACTGTAGATGTACAGGCTGTCAGTGAGACCACGTATAGTATATTGTGACAGTTTTGGTCCCTATTGAAAAAAGATATGTTTGCATTGGAAGCAGCTCAGAAGTTTCACTCGACCCATTCCTGGGATGAAGAGGTTGCCTTGTGAAGAAAGGTTGGAACATTTAAGAACCTGAGGGGACTTGATGAGGTGTTTTCCTGTTTTTGGTGTAACTAAAACTAGGGCTTAAAAATAAGAGTACTCCTCTTTGACAGAGAGATGAGCAGAAACGTTGGGGGCAATCTTACCAGCTCGTCACACTGGTCGATCGACGCGGTGAGCCGGTAAGATCGGGCGAGAGGCGCAAAATCAATGTTTCTTGCCTCTTGTGATGTTATTGGCCCCATTCTGCTAGTGAAACTGGTGCTAGGCTGATTTAAATATTCATTAATTAATTGAAATGTAATTAGTGAGTCCCAGATGCAATTGCCTATCTCCACCCACTCCCCCTGCTAGCGAGTATCACATTACCTCATTTTATTTTTCTGTATGATTGCCTCTGGGAGCTCGACCAAAAAATGGGTGCAATTCTCTCATTTTCACCCTCGTGGTACTTGGAATGTTTTTGGTAAGATCACTCCTGTTGTCTCCCAGAGGGTCATTGGTGTGTGGACTGCTCTTCTCCAGGGAGCAGTGGAGGCTGAATTTCTTCATGGTGGAATTGGATACATTTTTGAGAGAAAAGGGAGTTGAAAGTTATGGGGGAGAGATAGGGAAAGTGCAGTTAAGGCTGCAGAGAGATCAGCCATGATCTTACTGAATGGTGAAGTATGCTCAAGGGGCCGAGTGGCCTACTCCTCTGTTCACATGACTAGCTTTAGGTCACAATGAATTTGTGTGGTGATGATTCTCATCATGTGTGCATCAAGCTAGGCTATAGTAAAGGATTAGGAAAATGCAATTCATTCAGTTATGGGCATTCTTCCTATCACGTAGGAAATCTCTCATTGCTCATGTTATCTGTTAACTTGTTTTGTTTTTCAGATGATCCAAAATTTCCAGGATGAATCTTGTTTTGTGTTAGACACATTAAAAGGTAGGTAACCTCAGCACTGAAGATCTTTTCTAGTTCAACTCGTTCAGCACTCCTGAGCTTTATGGGATGGTGCAAAATAGTTGATCATTAAATCAAGAGCCAACTCTCTCGAACACATTGTGGGGTTGCTTGCCTGAACTGCTTCACTCACCTTGGAGTAAAATTATTTTTACTGATGTCCATACTCTCTTGAATAAGAAAATAATTGTAGCCAGTGTATATTGGTATTTTCCAATCATGGGTTGTGGAGCATCTCTCTCTTGTCAAGCCAGGAGATTCACCAGCCCTAATTTCCCTTAAGAAGGTGTTTGTGAGTTGCTTTCTTGAATACAGCTGAGTCATAGAGGTTTACAGCATGGAAACGGGCCCTTCGGCCCAACTTGTCCATGCCACCCACTTTTTAACCCCTAAGCTAGTTCCAATTGCCCACATTTGGCCCATATCCCTCTATACCCATCTTACCCATGTAACTGTCTAAATGCTTTTTAAAAGACAAAATTGTACCTGCCGCTATTACTACCTCTGGCAGCTTGTTCCAGACACACTCCACCTCCTGTGTGGAAAAATTGTCCCTCTGGACACTTTTGTATCTCTCCCCTCTCAGCTTAAACCTATGCCCTCTAGTTTTAGATTCCCCGATCTTTGGGAAAAGATATTGACTATCTAGCTGATCTCTGCCCTTCATTATTTTATAGACCTCTATAAGATCACCCCTCAGCCTCCTACGCGCCAGAGAAAAAAGACCCAGTCTATCCAGCCTCTCCTTACAAAGAACAAAGAAAATTACAGCATAGGAACAGGCCCTTCGGCCCTCCAGGCCTGCACCAATCATGCTGCCCAACTGAAGTAAAACCCCCTACCCTTCCGGGGACTATATCCCTCTATTCCCTTCCTAGTTATGTATTTGACAAGATGCCCCTTAAGTCACTACAGTATCTGCTTCCACCACCTCCCCCGGCAACGAGTTCTAGGCACCCACTACTCTATAAAAAATCTGCCATGTACATCTCCTTTAAACCTTGCCCCTTAAACCTGTGCCCCCTAGTAATTGACTCTTCCACCCTGGGAAAAAGCTTCTGACTATTCACTGTGTCCATGCCTCTCATAATCTTATTCCCCTCATAACCTTGTAGATTTCTATCAGGTCGCCCTTCAACCTCCGTCGTTCCAGTGAGAACAAACTAAGTTTCTCCAACCTCTCATAGCTAATGCCCTCCATGTCAGGTAACGCCCTGGTAAATTTTTTCTGTACCCCCTCCAAAGCCTCCATATCCCCCTGGTAGTGTGGCGACCAGAATTGAACACTATATTCCAAGTTGGGCCTAAATAAGATTTTATAAAGCTGCAACATGACTTGCCAGTTTTTAAACTCAGTGCCCCGGCCGATGAAGGCAAGCATGCCGTGTGCCTTCTTGACTGCCTTCTCCACCTGCATTGCCACTTTTCAGTGATCTGTGTACATCCAGATCCCGCTGCCTATCAATACTCTTAAGGGTTCTGCCATTTACTGTATATTTCCTATCTGTATTAGACCTTCCAAAATGCATTACTTCACATTCGTCCAGATTAAATTCCATCTGCCATTTCTCCAACCAATCTGTATCCTGCTGTATCCTCTGATGGTCCTCATCACTTCCTGCAAATTCACCAATCTTCGTGTCATCTGCAAACTTACTAATCAAGCCAGTTACATTTTCCTCCAAATCACTTGTATTTATATATTGCAAATAGCAAAGGTCGCAGTACTGATCCCTGAGGAACGCCACTTGTCACCGCCCTCCATTCAGAAACGCATCCTTCCGCTGCTACCCTCTGTCTTCCTTGACCGAGCCAGTTTTGTATCCACCCTGCCAGCTCACCTCTGATCCCATGCGACTTCATCTTCTTTACCAGTCTGCATGAGGGACCTTGTCAAAAGCCTTAAAGTCCATGTAGACAACATCCACTGCCCTACCCTCATCATTCATCTTCATCACTTCCTCGAAAAACTCTTATCAAGTTTGTGAGACACGACCTCCCCTTCACAAAACCATGTTGCCTCTCACTAATGCATCCACTTATTTCCAAGTGGGAATAAATCCTCTCCAATTGATTTCCTTATAACTCAAACCATGAAGTCCCTGTAGCATCCTAGTAAATCTTTTCTGCACTCTTTTTAGTTTAATAATATCCTTGCAATAATGGGGTGACCAGAACTGTACACAGTATTCCAAGTGTGCCTTTATCACACTTTTTAGTGGTTTGTGAGGGCCAGATTGCTATGGGTTTGGAGTTGCAACAGGTTAAACTAGGTCAAAATAGCAGATTTCCTTCCCTGAAGGGCATTAGTGAACTAGTTGGGCTTTTATGACAATCCAGTAGCTTGATCATTTCCGAGAATGGCTTTGCATTGCACAACAGTTGAATTTAAATCACCTAACTCCTGTGGTAGGATTTGAACTTGTATCTCCAGACCTCTGTGCTACTCATCCAGACATAACTGTTAAGCTACCATACAGAAGTTGTCGGCTATTCGAAAATACCAACATTTTTACCCACCTTTTAATTTCTTCAATAACAAAATCATATAAATCCAAATATGTAGCAAGATAACTTGGCTAATTGTTTGGTAGTTCCAATAGTTTCCCTCAGTGACTTGGCCTCTTCCTTCAGACAGCTCAGAAACTGGCACAGTCTTTATCCTGCTTATTTCTGTTGTTCCCCATTTCCCTCAGACGTTCAGTCGTGCCCAGTGTATTCTTTTTATTCATTTGTGGGACGTGGGCATCGCTCGCTGGCTGGCCAGCATTTATTGCCCATCCCTAGTTGCCCTTGGACAGCAGTTGAGAGTCAACCACATTGCTGTGACTCTGGAGTCGCACGTAGGCCAGACCGGGTAAGGACAGCAGATTTCCTTCCCTAAAGGACATTAGTGAACCAGATGGGTTTTTCTGACGATGGTCGTCAGTTGATTCTTAATTCCAAGTTTTTTTTTATTGAATTCAAATTCCACCACCTGCCGTGGCGGGATTCGAACACGAGTCCCCAGAACATTAGCTGAGTTTCTGGATTAATAGTCTACCGATAATACCACTAGGCTACCCCCTAATATATGTATGAATTGTGTATACTGATGTTTTTGATGCATCCAATTTGACAAGTAAAATAGCTTTATGACCACATCGCACTTTCATATTGTTTCTTGTTCGTCTGAAAATGGTTTACATAAGAACATAAGAAATAGGAGCAGGAGTAGGCCATCCAGCCCTTCGAGCCTGCCCCGCCATTCAATAAGATCATGGCTGATCTGTCGTGGCTCAGTTCCACATTCCCGCCCTCTCCCCATAACCCTTAATCCCCTTGCTTATCAAAAACCCATCAACCCGCGTCTTAAAAATATTTAGCGAGGCAGCCTCCACCACTTCAACGGGCAGAGAATTCCAGAGATTCACCACCCTTTGAGTGAAGAAGTTCCTCCTCAACTCCGTTCTAAATCGCCCCCCCTTTATCTTGAGGCTGTGCCCCCCAGTCCTACTGTCCTTTCTGAGCAGGAAGAGTCTCTCCACCTCTATCCTATCCATCCCATTCATCATCTTATACGTCTCAATGAGATCTCCCCTCATTCTTCTAAACTCTAACGAGTACAAGCCTAGTTTATTCAGCCTCTCCTCATAGCTCAACCCCCTCAACTCCGGAATCAGCCTAGTAAACCTCCTCTGCACTCCCTCCAAGGCCAAAATATCCTTGCGTAAGTGCGGCGACCAAAACTGCACACTGTACTCCAGCTGCGGCCTCACCAGTGCCCGATACAGCCGCAGCAAGACCTCCCTACTTTTATATTCAATCCCCCTTGCTATGAAGGCCAGCATCCCATTTGCCTTCCTGACCACCTGCTGCACCTGCAGGCTGGGTTTTTGCGACTCATGCACAAGGACCCCGAGGTCCCTCTGCACCGTCGCCTGCTGCAGTTTTTCGCCACGTAAGTAATAGTCCTTCCTACCATTCTTCCTACCAAAGTGGACCACCTCACACTTGCCAACATTAAATTCCATTTGCCAGTTCCTGGCCCATTCGCCCAGCCTATCTAGATCCTTCTGCAGACTCTCCACACCCTCCGCGCAATTTGCCGTTCCACCAATCTTGGTGTCATCAGTTTCCCTTAGAAAAAAAAGAATGATAAACCTAGTGTTTTGGGAGAGGAATGGATTGAGCTAATTTTGTTCTAATGTCTGTTTTCTTTCCCCTCCCCATTCCTTTCCTACAGCTGAGGGCAGTGACAGTTACCACATAATCCTCAAGTGAATTTCCACAGTGTCTTCAGCGAATGACTTTACCCCTAAGTTGTGGTTCCTACTCTCGGGAGAACGATGCTTACAGCCCCTTTAAAAACACACAGCAAGGACGTTGCTGCTTATCTTGGTCGGGCAGGAAGAACCACAGTGGGATTATATACATGTTCAACAGCCTGACACAAGTAACTGAAGTTTGTTGAAGCAGATTCTCGCTGGCAATCAGGGGCAAGGGAGTGATTGGGGGGTGGGGGGGGGGGGGGGGGGCGGCAGAGGGAGAGAAGAGAATATGCGAGCATGTTTCTGTGAGAAATTGAATTTTCTGTTGAGCTGTGCTAGAAAATTCTCCCTGTGACCATGTGTTAAAAGTGATTGGAGGTTTGAATGGACTGTTCAGAGCTTAACAAATCTACTGGTTATTCTTCATTCTTGATTTTACATCTTTTCTTCTTCAGGTACTTATTCGTACAGTCATGTACTGCACATTTTGGATCATCCTCAAACTTTCAGTCCATAGTTAGTGATCTGGCCCAAGCCTTTTCTACAATCCTGCTCTGAAATCCTTGTTGGGTACATTGCTTTCACTGAAATAGCTGACTAGGATCATAACTTATTTATCTTTCTTGGGTGGAGGTTGTGTGTCTCCAGCCATTTGCGGTGCATTTTCACCAAGTCTGTGAAAGGTCTGGCCTGTCTTGTAATATATGTGGCTGTAGTTGATCAGTCTTGCTCCATAAATGGTGATCACCTGAGATGCCATTGTTTTATATAATCCTCCCCTGCCAAGTGAAAATTGAAGAATAATGAGAATGCAATAAGCTAGTGAAACAGTTAAAATGACTTTTAAGGTATGTAAAATCTGACAGGTTTTCAATGATGCCAGTGATATTGAAACTTGCATATCAATGTACTTTTTAAATTTTAACACTTCAATATAGTTTGTCCATAAATTAGGTGCTCCTGTCAGTTAAGTGTTATCCTGTATCCTATCTTGCACATGGTTGCAAAAGTGTAGAAACTTGTGTCAGATGCACAGACCTAATGTATCCAGTGAAGCATTTACAGTGGAAAATCTGCTATCTTCGGGAGGACTTTGCCAGAGGTGGAAACCTTTTTACTCTACTTTTCCAACGATGTAAAGACTTGGAATGTTTTGGTCTCCTCTAAGGTCCACACTGATGATATAATTGGATGAGTGCTGAATTTTGCGTGTAGCAACTCAAGAGGAGCCATGCTAACAAGTACCTCAAATGGCCCAGTGAAACACTTGCAGAGAGCCTACAAATGTGAGAGCCCAGTATATCAAAAAGAGTGGCGATCAACAGTGGAACCATCTTCAGGAAAAGAATGTTTGATATTCCTTGCCCCTAAGAGCTGCCCAACTGCTAGATCAGCTCTAAGCTGTCTTATAAAGTAGATTTTTGATGACAAGTGACCACTCGGGCGTAGTGCCGTTTAGGATTGGGGAATATTGGGTGCAAACATCTGATGAGACGTATGTTAATGTTGTTCTGAAAACTTTGAAGTAATTTAAGGAAATAGATCAGAAAGGCAAATGCTAAGGGGCCCTAAAGGATTGCGTTGATGTTTCTTATTAACCTAAACTCCCCACTCGTGGAGTCAAACTCATGCAAAAACTTGCTGTTGCAGGGAGTGGCTAATGAGGGAACCCGTTTAATTCAGTAGCGATAGACTGCCTCCAGTTCCACACTTCAATTCATTTGCAGGTGTATTCTTTTTATTTAATCAAACCTTCAAAATGTTGATGTGTTTTTCCAAAATGATAGTTTTACCTCTGGCTGTGTGGAGTGTGGCAGGTTGTCTCAATATCATTGCTTATGTTGTGGATTGAACTTGAGAGGATCTTGTAGACCAGTTACAACAATGTAAAATTAATGCTTTGAAACAATGCCTTTCAGTAGTACCTACTGTACAGCAGCTTGTTTGGGCTGGCAGATTTAATTGGAGCTCTTTAACATGTAAAAAATTCCAGAGAGAATTGGGGAAGAAAGCAGTCTGGTGATGGCTAACGTCTTTTTTTATTAATGTGACATTTCATGTAATAATGTCACAGTAAAAATATATGTTGTGACAATTTTTAAAAATATTTTTCCTATGCAAATGGATTACAAAAAGTGCAAGAAAAGCTGAATGGAAGAAAACATTGGCGAGCTTGTTTATGTATTGTACAACTTAATGTTGTGATATGGTGATGTGTTGCCCATCACTACCTGTAACATCTTTTTTAAATATGTATAATCCACAAAATGTACAATTCAAAAGATGCTGAGCTAATAGTAAATGGTGATTTTAATTTTCTAGTTATCTCTGGTTTGTTACTGGTGGGGTTTGGTTTGGAGTTTGAGTAAATGAGGACAAAATTTTAATTCCCTTTAAACTGTTTAATTTGTACCATAATTCAAGAGTCTTGTAATCTGGGTCTGGTGTAAAGTTTTGTGTAGTCCATGCCCTATGCAAAGATAAAATTCAAGGATGTTCTTTTTTATTTGATTTCTAAAAATGAAACTTTTGAGATTGTTTTAAAACAAGGACAAGGAGTGAAAGATCAGCTGTGTATGGTAGTGTATTAGAATATTAGCAACCTCTGGGCAGATGGATCACAGTTTATTCATTTTAACTTGCTGAAGTTTTGATGTGAGTAATGTGTTCTGGTGCCCTTTGTGTGTGGACAGGGAACTTAGATGCATCATTCAGCTTCAGTTCAAGCACAGACTGGGTCTTTACATTTATTTGCAATACATCAATGCTGTCTTTCAACAGCTTGCATTCTCATTTTTTAAAAAAAGTGCATCTGAGAGTTCTATTTGAGCTGTAAGCTGTGCCCTTGCACACTACATATTGCCCACCATCAAAATAATACCAAACCAAAGCAAGAGTCCAATGCCCAACATCAGCATTTTGGACCCATCGTACAGCTAAAGTTGTCACTTGTTGGTTGTATCTGACCATGGGAATATACTGCCCTACTCAAAACATTCTGCTTTTCCTGTTGGGATGTAATGACCATTTTTACAGAGAAGTTGCAGCACAGTTTGTGGGTGCAATTGATGTATAATTTTTGGCCCAGCAATTTTTGTAAAGAAGATCTGAAGTAGCTCACTGATCACCCGGCATGGTGGCACAGTGGTTAGCAGTGCTGCCCCTCAGCGCCAGGGATCTGGGTTCAATTCCTGGCTTGGGTCACTGTCTGTGTGGAATTTGCACATTCTCCCCATGTCTGCGTGGGTTTCCTCCGGGTGCTCCAGTTTCTTCCCACAGACCGAAAGATGTGCAGGTTAGGTTGATTGGCCATGCTAAATTGACCCAGCGATTATCAGGGTAAATGAGGGTTGCAGGATTACGGCTTGGGTGGCATTGTTGTTGATACAGACTTGATGGGCCAAATGGCCTCCTGTACTGTAGGGATTCTATAATGCTATGACCCCCAGCTCAAATACCAGCAGCCTGAGGAGATACATTTGTGTGCACCAAGCCAACTTAAATTAAGATCATGGCCTGTCATGGGCAGTTGCTTCTGCCCACCCCTTGTCTAACCAGTGGAATTCAGGTTTGGATGAGGTTGAACTGAATACAGTGTGGATGTCTGCTCCTTTCTCTCTCTCTGAAATGGTATACAGAAATATCTGTCTCTCTCCAGGAGGGGATTTTTTAAAATTCCCTTTATCCACTGAAGCACCTTGTCCTTTCACTCACTGTAAGGAATACACTGGAGTTTCTTTAGTACCTGAAATATATGCAGATTAGACTGAGGAAGGTACCTGTCAATCAAGAGATGAAATCAGTTTATTGGAGGAGATTCATCTTGGAGTGGAAATCTTTTTAGTGAAGATGATGCAAATATGGAACCTGAGTGCTGCACTTGTATGCAAATGGAGAGGATGAACCCATCCTTAGGGAGAAACTGAAGCTGTTACACATTAATAACAGAGCCAATATTGTGATGGTGAATCATTTTTGAGCTGTAAAAGTGCATTGACATTTTATGAAGCTATAACGTATTTTTTTAATCTAATCTTTCACAGGATCTGGGTGTCATTGGTTAGACCAGCATTTATTGCCCATCCCTAATTGCCCCTTGAGAAGGTGGTGATGAGCTGCCACCTTGAACCTCTGCAATCCATGTCAGAGTCAGAGGTTTACAGCATGGAAACAGGTCCTTTGGCCCAACTTGTCCATGCTGTCCTTTTTTTAAAACCCCTAAGCTAGTCCCAAATGCTTGCATTTGGCCCATACCCATTGTACCCATGTAACTGTCTAAATGCTTTTTAAAAGACGAAATTGTACCCGCCTCTACTACTACCTCTGGCAGCTTGTTCTAGGCACTCTCCACCCTCTGTGTGGAAAAAATTTCCCCTCTGGACACTTCTGTATCTCTCCCCTCTCACCTTAAACCTATGCCCTCTAGTTTAAGACTCCCCTACCTTTGGGAAAAGATATTGACTTTCTCGCTGATCTATGCCCTCATTATTTGTCGTGTAGGTACACCCACAGTGCTGTTAGGGAGGGAGTTCCAGGATTATAAGAACATTAGAACTAGGAGCAGGAGTAGGCCATTTGGCTCCTGAAGCCTGCTCCGCCATTCAATAAGATCATGGCTCCACTTACCCACCCGCTCACCATAACCCTTAATTCCTTTACTGTTTAAAAATTTATCTATCCTTGCCTTAAAAACATTCAATGAGGGAGCCTCAACTGCTTCACTGCAGGGAATTCCACAGATTCACAAGCCATTGTGTGAAGAAGTTCCTCCTCAACTCAGTCCTAAATCTGCTCCCCCTTATTTTGAGGCCATGCCCCCTAGTTCTAGTTTCACCCGCCAGTGTAAACAACTTCCCTGCTTCTATCTTATCTATTCCCTTCACTATCTTAGATGTTTCATTCTTCTGAATTCCAATGAGTATATTCCCAGTCTACTCAGTCTCTCATCATAAGCCAACCCTCTCAACTCCAGAATCAGCCTAGTGAATCTTCTCTGCACCCCCTCCAGTGCCTGTATATCCTTTCTCAAGTAAGGAGACCAAAACTGTACACAGTACCCCAGGTGTGGCCTCACCAGCACCCTATACAGCTGCAACGTAACCTCGCTGTTTTTAAACTCCATCCCTGCAGAAATGAAGGACAAAATTCCATTTGCCTCCTTAATTACCTGCTGCACCTGCAAACCAACTCCTTGAGATTCCTGCACAAGGACACCCAGATCCCTCTGCACAGCAGCATACTGCAATTTTTTACCATTTAAATAATAGTCCATTTTGCTGTTATTCCTCCCAAAATGGATGACCTCACATTGACCAACATTGTACTCCATTTGCCAGACCCTCACCCACTCACTTAGACTATATCCCTTTGCAGACTTTCAGCATCCTCTGCATACTTTGTCTGACACTCATCTTAGTATCATCTGCAAATTTTGACACACTACACGTGATCCCCAACTCCAAACCATCTATGTAAATCATAAACAATTGCAGTCCCAACACTGACCCCTGAGGCACACCATTCGTCACTGATCGCCAACAAGAAAAACACCCATTTACCCCCACTCTTTGCTTTCTCTTAGTTAACCAATCTCTATCCATGCTAATACATTACCTGTAACACTGTGCACCTTTATCTTATGCAACAGTCTTTGGCGCAGTACCTTGTCAAATGCCTTCAGAAAATCCAGATACACCACATCCACAGGTTCCCCATTGTCCACTGCACATGTAATATCGTCAGAGAATTCCACCAAATTAGGCAAACATGACCTGCCCTTCATGAACCCATGCTGCGTCTTACCAATGGGACAATTTTTATCCAGACGTTTCGCTATTTCTTCCTTGATAGATTCAAGCATTTTCCCTACTACAGAAGTTGAGCTAACCAGCCTATAGTTACCTGCCTTTTGTCTACCTCCTTAAACAGTGGCGTCACATTTGTTGTTTTCCAATCTGCAGGAACCACAGAACAAAATCAGCCCGGGAAACAGGCCCTTCGGCCCAACGAGCCCGCGCCGCCACACCACCAGTCCCCCTCTCCCCCCACGACCCCTGTCTAATGTTTTATGGCCATCCGGATTGAGGGAAACTGATTTAGGGACAATTTATTCCCTAGAGTCCAGTGAATTTTGGCAAATTACCACTCATGCATTTTGCTGTTTTCCCCGCCATCTCTTTTAGTACCCTGGGATGCATTGCATCAGGGCCAGGAAGCTTGTCTACCTTTTGCCCCATTAACTTGCCTAACACTACCTCTTTCGTGATAGTAGTTTCTAGGTTCTTAACTGCCATAGCTTTCCTGTCATCAATTTTTGGCATATTATTTGTGTCTTCCACTGTGAAGACTGACACAAAATACCTGTTTGATGCCTCAGCCATTTTCTCATTTCTCATTATTACATTCCCCTTCTCGACCTCTAAAGCACCTTAGCCATGCCTCCCTCATCCCTTTGTAGTCTCCTTCGTTTAAGCACAAGACACTAGTATTGGATTTTACCACCTTGTGCTCCATCTATTTTAAATTCAACCATACTGTGATCGCTTCTTCCAAGAGGATCCCTGACTGCAAGATCATTAATTATTCCTGTCTCATTACACAGGATCAGATCTAGGATAGCTTGCTCCCTCGTAGGTTTCATTACATTCTATTCAAGGAAGCTATTGCGGATACGTTTTCTGAACTTCTCAAAGCTGCCTTGACCAACCTGGATTGTTATTGGACGTCAGTCAGTCCATGTGGTGTAGGTGCATCCACAGTGCTGTTAGGGAGGGAGTTCCAGGATTGTGATTGGACATCAGTCAGTCCACGTGGTGGAAGCATACCCATAGATACATAGACATAGAGCAGTACAGCACAGAACAGGCTCTTTGGCCCTTGATGTTGTGCCGAGCTTTGTCCAAAACCAAGATCAAGCTATCCCACTCCCTATCATTCTGGTGTGCTCCATGCGCCAATCCAATAACCGCTTGAAAGTGTCCGACTCCACTATCACAGCAGGCAGTCCATTCCACACCCCAACCACTCTCTGAGTAAAGAATCTACCTCGGACATCCCTCCTATATCTCCCACCATGAACCTTATAGTTATGCCCCCTAGTAACAGCTACATCCACCTGAGGAAATAGTCTCTGAACGTCCACTCTATCTATCCCCTTCATTATCTCATAAACCTCTATTAAGTCACCTCTCATCCTCCTCCGCTCTAAAGAGAAAAGCCAGGGCTCCCTCAACCTTTCCTCATAAGACCTACCCTCCAAACCAGGCAGCATCCTGGTAAATCTCCTCTGCACTCTCTCCAATGCTTCCACATCCTCCTTATAGTGAGGTCACCAGAACTGCACACAATATTCCAAATGTGGTCTCAGCATGGTCTGGTATAGTTGCAGCATAACCCCACAGCTCTTAAACTCAAACCCCCTGTTAATAAACGCTAACACACTATAAGCCTTCTTCATGGCTCTGTCCACTTGAGGGGCAAAAGTGCTGTGTTCGGGAGTTCCAGGATCTTGATCCAGCGACTGTGACGGAATGGCAATATATTTCCAAGTCAGGATGGTGAATGATTGGGAGGGGAACCTCCAGGTGGTGGTGTTCCCAGGTATCTGCTGCCCTTGTCCTTCTAGATCGTAGCAGTCATTGGGTTTGGAAGGTGCTGTCTAAGGAACCTTAGTGAGTTCCTGCATAGAATGTACAACTTCTGACCTGCTTTTGTCATATGAATTTATATTGCTAGGTCACATTCAGTTTGCATTCAGTGGGGACCCCCCCCCCCCCCCCCAGCAATGCAGGATGTTAATAGTGGGGGATTCAGCAATGGCAATGTCATTGAATATCAAGGGGTGATGGTTAGATTCTCTCTTGTTCGAGACAGTCATTGCCTGGCATTCGTGTGGTGTGAATGTTACTTGTTACTTGTCACTTGTCAGCCCAAGCCTGGATAGTGTCCAGGTCTTGCTGCATTTGGACATGGACTGCTTCAGTATCTGAGTCGTCGCTAATGGTGCTGAACATTGTGCAATCATCAGCGAACATTCCCACTTCTGACCTTATGGAGGGAAGGTCATTGGGAAGCAGTTGAAGATGGACGGTGAGGAACTCCTGCTGTGATGTCCTGGCACTGACCTCCAATCACCACAACCATCTCCCTTTGTGCCAAGTATACAAACAAATGAAACAGGAGCAGAAGTGGACCATTTTGCCCCTTGAGTCTGCCTCACCACGTGATAAGATCTTGGCCAATCTGTCCTACATTGTCACCTTCCTCCAATAACCATATATTTTCAGGTAAGGGAAATGATCTACCTCCACCTTAAAATTATTCACCACCTTCTGAGAGTTCCAAAGTTGCACAACTCCGAAGCAATTTCTTCTGTGACAATATTATGTCTTTAAGAAATGTATTTTAATGTTTCTCTAAATTTTTCAAGTAGCTCCTAGCATTTTATTGGTGCAATTGTTGTCTAACCGGTGTCCTCTTATTGTTACTGAGGCAGTATAATTGACATCATGCTGATTTTAATCTGGACTAATGCAGTGTTCTGTGGTTTAATGGTTCTTTGGGGATTGCTGAGTGGATCTTGATTTGCGGATGATTGTCAGGTCAGACGATATGACGAGACAGTTTTTTCTACAGAAAAGTCTAAATTTTAATTTGGGTTCAGTTGCTGTTAGAAGCTGGTGGAAAAAGGCAGTCTCTGTCTGTCTCTCTCTCTCTGCGCAGAAGCTTGTTGAATGTTCCAGGACTGGGAAGCCACAGAGATTTGATCCAACATTCAAAGGTGTAAAGAAGCTGCAAATCCAGCATCACGTGAGGCATACTTGCTTTCTGTGCCAAGTCTGAAGAAGGGTGTCAGTCTGTGGGATGGTGTTTGACTTGGAACAGAGGGGATTATAATCTGTTAAGGTTTAAACTGTCATGTATGAACCTTGTAATTGGTAAAAGTTATGCTAAATCTTATTCTGTGTTCTTAAATACACTTTGATAAAAGCTTCCTAGTGGGTCACTTGAATCATGTCCAGAGTGAAACACCTTCTGCTCACCCTAATGCCAAAAATCAAATATAAAATTTAGGGTCTAGGCTAACTTCACAAAACACCTTGCAGTTTCTGACCTGGGTCTTAACACCTTGCCTCCGTCAAGGGCAGCCCCTAATTTTAGAACAGTGCCCTTGGTTCTGGGCTCACCCACAAAAGAAAGGTCATCACCCACTTCTTATAGGGTGACTTTTACACCCTGTCCCATACAAACATATCTTCCCAGAGTTATGTACAATGCTTGGAGATTGTCACTATAACCCAGCTAGGGTGACATTAAGTTATTTTCTATAGAATCCCTACAATGCAGGAGGTGGCCATTTGGCCCATCAAGTACTAGTGGGATGGGTCTATCACTGTATAACACTGGGATATGGTACTGCTGGGGAGGGGTATTTCGCTGTATGACGCTGGGGTACGGTACCCGTGGGGACGGGTCTGTCACAGTATGATGCTGGGGTACAGTACTGGTGGGGACGGGTCTGTTGCTGTATGACGCTGGGGTACAGTACAGTACTAGGGATGGGTCTGTCGCTGTGCAACGCTGGAGTATGGTGCCGCTGGGGACAGGTCTGTCACTGTGGCACCTCCATTTTGAGCTTACCATGGCTGACAGTGTATTGAGAGAAGATTAAATTCTTTTGGCTAATATAACATTTTTTCTGCAGTTTGGTACAGAGTGTTAGATAATGCTGTGACAGTGCTGGCAAATTGTTTGCATAACATCACTTTTGTGTGAATAAACCTTGCAAGCAAATCACAAAGTGATGTAACCCCTGACAATCTTGCGTAAATGTGACAGTCTGTAAGGTAAACAGCATCTTCTTTTGTGTTTTTCTGACAACGGGGTTTACAAGCAACGCTTCGCTGTTTGAGAGGAAATGGCTTGCAGCACTTTGCTGAGCTCTCATTGCGTTCTGATGGTTGGACTGAAGTGTCCGCCTTCTGGAATCCAGGACTTGTTACCTGGAGACCATTAAATAGTCCCCTTACTGACCGCTGCCCAGTCACCTCATTCATTCTGCTTCTGAAGTTGATTTTTAAACATCTGGCTTTTTGAAAAACAGATCTTTGTTTTTACCAAAAAAAGCTGGTAAAAATAAACCCCTTTGTCTCATTTCTGTGGGATCTGGAAATGTATTTCTTCCGTGATCTCGTGCCCCCCCAGTCGCCTCAGTTGAGCTTTATTCTGGTGTGACTCCTGGTTTGGGCAAGGAGAGGGTTCGAGTGCTCTGCAATGCTACCTGTTTGATTGGTGTTCTAATGGCCATCTCACTCTGGTATTGCTTTGAGAAAGTTGCTTTTCCCATGCCACTGTTGTTAAGGTGGAATCCTTGTCTCCTATTGCCATATTGGACATTCCTGTTTGCAATGTGAGGGGATTGTCGGGAGCAAGAACAACACCGGATGTTTGGGGAGTGTTCGAGACAAGATTTGGTACCAAAGGTGGATGCTCTTCGTCATCCAGAATTTCTTGAAAAGTGATTTCAGTTTGTTCAAGATCCAAAGAGTTGATGGAATGAGACATGTGATCGGTTGCTGGGTAAATGGTTGAGTCTAGCTTCATGGGATCCATGCAAGGCAGCAGTTGGTGAATTGCACCATGCGCTTGTGGTCGATCTGTGGTTTTGTTCACCTGCTTTCTGCATTTCCACATTCCTTGTGTTTGGCCAGAGAAAAACAAGCCTCCATCATCTTGGTGGCATGGCATTGTTGGGGGATGTGTTGGCCCCTCTGGTTTATAATGGGGGCTGCTGTGGCAGGGCCCTAAGGTGTACTCTTGGTGAGGTGCCAAGCTGGTGTGTCTGTTCGGCAGCTTTATAGTTGGAGGAGGGTGAGGCATGATCCTGGGACTGAAAGATTGACCACCTGAACTTGGTGAAGTCTTTGGCTGGATTTGACCTTCCTGAGAAGGTGAAGTTGATATATTTGCTGAACTTTGGCAGTTCATACAACTTGGAGGCATGTATGGCAGACTTTGGGTTCTGAAGCTGTTCAGAGAGGAGCTGTGTGTGGCTCTGGATAGACTGCTCTCTCTGCTGTCGGTGTTAATTGCCATTGATGTTTCATTCTTTTGTGCTTGACTGCACATGAGGGCCTGCTGAGACTGGATATAGTTCCTCACCATCATCTCCTTGACTTGCATCATTGGCATAAGGTCTCCAGTCCACCTATCTCCGCCCAGTGGGGGCCTGAGCACATTGGAGTCCATGCTTGCATTGCTGGAGTGCTGCAAGCTGTCTGTGTTATCCCAGGAGTCACAGCTCTGGCCATAGTGCCCAGTCCACATGTGTTTGGATTGGTTGAAATGTTGCTGGGCTGTCATTGGGTGCCTCGTGTTGTGGAATGGTGCTGATTGGTAGAACTGATGCTGAGATTTGCTTTGCTTCTGCAGATTGGCTCCAGGCCTCTGGTCGCTGCTGGAGAACGTGTTCTCTTGACCCATCTTCTCCTGATGGCTGAAGCCCAGTGGCTGATGGGAGGGCTGCAGGCTCTGGGGGAGCTGTTTCAGGCACTGCCTTAGCTGAGATGGGCTTTGCTGGGTGGGAATCTCAATGGGAGGAACATTCATGCTTCTGAAACTTGCTTCATTCCACTGAGTGGGAATATTGTCTGCATCGGTGTATAGCTGGCTTTGGAATGGAATCGTATGAGAGATGTTGCAGTGTTGTCTAATATTGCTGTCCTGTTGGATAGTGTTGATCTGTGGGGGTCCCAGATTTGTACTGGCATTGCCATAGAGATTCTGATGGTGTATGTCCATGTAACCGTGCACCCCTTGTATTTGCTTGTTGCATGCTTGAGTATTTAAAGTTTCCTGATGGTCGGTGTACAATGGGAGCTCTTCAGCCAGGCCCGTACTGGCTTGATTGGATGTTTCCATGGCCACAGTCTCCATGAGGACATTGCCAGTAATGATTGGTGGTTGTGGAGAGTAGATGCACGTGGAGAGGTTAGATTCAGGAGTTGCAGCTTGCTGCAGCTTTCTGTTCCTCACGGACATTGTGGCAGCATAGATGCTGCTGATACTCTTAAACTGCTGCGTTTCAGGGACTGATCGGGTGCCTGTACATACAGGGTCACTAGCCCTTCTTGTGTTCGGAACAGGGATGTGTTGGACTTGGGAGACATGGGTCCCACGTGGTGACAGACCGTGAGGTGGGAAAGCATGACTGGGCCTGACATTGCTGCCCATCCGCTCCATGTTTGCGAACAGCATTGTGGGTGCTCCTTCTGTGGCTTTCAATCGCTGATGTTGTGCTGGAGAGAGGTCGGGTAGACATGGAGCACGCTGGCCCATCTGACTGCATTGCTGCAATAGGCCAGGAGAGGCAGCCTTGGATGCTGCGGCCAGACTGTCTTCACTCGGGCCAGTGACAAATACTGTTTCACTGGATAGCTGACTAGTCGGGTGAAAGCAACTGCTGAGTGAGCTTGCGCTCAAAGCGTAGGCTGAGCTGCTGCACTGTTCCATCGGAAACCTCATCACTGTGCCTTTTCTGCTTAATTCCTGGAGTTTCTGCCCACGTGGAACTGACATTCCAGAACTGCTAAATTCTCCGAGAGAACCTACAATCAAAGGGGAAGATATTTAAAATGTTTCCTTCAGTAATCACGATGACACACATTACCCACAGGATAACTGCAAATGCCACTGATTATCATTTGCTGCAACCTCACTCATTCAAATTGAAATGGTCTTTTCCTCCTCATTTCTTTCTCCCGAATGGAAGAAGGGGCAAGTTGCTCTACAATTCCCGTAAACAAGCCTGGTCAGGACTGCTTAAAGGGCAAAAACATGCAGTAACAGCAAGGTTAACAGACTGTGTGTGTCACTCACTGGCATGTGGTTGAGGCAGATTGGGAATGGAAGTGCTGTTTGCAGGTGTTTCCAGGGCTCTGAATGAATGGAGAGGGAGTTGCACTGAGGGGAATGTTGTGGTCAGAATTTTCCCTGGAGCAGTTGTTTGATTTGGATTTATTTTGCCTGTTGGTTTCAGTGGGTGGGAAGTTTTCATTGGTTAGTACAGAAGTGAAACATACCAAACCAGCTGTCTACTGGGTGTACGAATCAAAGGTGGTTTTACCGAATGGATTCCATTGGCCCAGTGCCACTACGGTACACTTACTCACCATGGCCTTGTATGGAAGGAAGTTTCAGCATTTGTGATGGTGGTGTGGCCTTTCTGATTTTCAAGCTATTCACTCGCTGGAGAACTGGCACATTCTGCCATTGTCCAACATCCGCTCTCCCTGAACGAGCTGTCGAATCTACAGAGGCAATGTCTTCAAAGCTGCACCCACCATTTGTCTTCTCCACCCCACTATCATTGTTGTTAGTGTTTCCCTGGAGTGAACCTTCACTACTGCTGGCTGAGTCACCTCGGGGACTGCTCTGCAACTTCTAAAATAACAACAGAAAGAAGATAGTGCTTTATTTCTCCAAATCCTCCATCTCATCATCTCTGTAAAGTTGACATGGCCACAACCACTCAATGTAGCAAAGACCTTATCAATCTACATTACTCAATGGCTGCTGTGCCTCAACCAGCACAAACCCCTCTCAGCTACAGTGGGAGAGTGTGACCCAGGATGCCACCCTGTCCACCTGGCAGCTCCCTCAGACATTATAATACTGTCTGAGAGTGTGGTGGGAACAGATTCACACAGCGAGTGGTTAGAACCTGGAATGTACTGTCTGTTCCCAATGCTGAGTTGCCACCTAGTGGTTTTGTCATGTTCCTCCCTTGCAGTGGAGACAGGAACTGTGAATCAGCATGGACAATTGGCTAGATTAATCATGTACGACTGATGTCATTCCTCAGTGGCTACTTCAAGGCAATAGTGCTGTTAGCGGTAGGTATGCCTGGATCAGGTGAGTTGCTCTCAACTCAACTCAACCCAACCCAATCCCTCTGCAGTAACTGGACCCAACAGAAACCAGCGTTGGCATTTGTGTGGTCCTGAGGGAGTGTTATATCAGCTGTCAGATTCCACATGCAGCTAGGGCCCTGTCTGTCCACTCATGGCCATTCCACCTAACCTGCACAGGGCAATGCTAAATTACCCCTTAGTGTCCAAAGATGTGTAGGTTAGGTGGATTGGCTATGCTAAATTGCCTAGTGGTCTCTCGCCACTGGTCAGCTTGTGTTGAAACCTGAGCTTAGAGAGCAGTGATAGAAATGAATCAACCAGTTTCCTTACCCTGCTTGTGTTGGGCTCCATCAACCTGCCCTGCATGAAGTATTCCATTTTTGTATTAGCCGTGTTGCCCCCTTCCTCATGGTGAATGTCTCCAACTGGTCCTGTCACTGACCTCACTCCGTCTTGTGTTGAGGAAGCCCTCACACTGCGTTGCTTTTTGGTTATGTGTGCCTCAGGACCATGGACAGTCTTCACATGTTTCCTTAACGAGCTGGGATCAGTGTATCGTTTTGTGCAGCACGGAATCTTACAAAGATAGGGTTTCTGTCGATGAACGAACAATGTGATTAGCGTTCAATCAGGAGAAGGTCAAGGATCCAGAGAATCCCCATCTTGTAAACATTTGCCATTTTAGGGAAGCTATTTTGCCCCATCAATCTATTCCCTTTGAGAAGCAGCTGCCATTAAGGTTTACAGAGGGGAAACAGGCCCTTCAGCCCAACTTGTCCATATCACCCTTTTTTTTTTTAAATGCCAACTGCCTGCATTTGGCCCCTATCCCTCTCTACCCATTGTACCCACCTCTACTACCACCTCTGGCAGCTTGTTCCAGACACTCACCACCCTCTGTGAAAGAAATGTCCCCCTGGACAATTTTGTATCTCTCCCCTCTCACCTTAAACCTACACCCTCTAGTTTTAGACTCCCCTACCTTTGGGAAAAGATATTGACTATCTAGCTGATCTGTGCCCCTCATTATTTTATAGACCTCTATAAGTTCACCCCTAAGCTCCTACCCACCAGAGAAAAAAGTTCCAGTCTACCCAGCCTCTCCTTATAACTTAAACCATCAAGTCCCAGTCGCATCCTAGTAAATCTTTTCTGCACTCTTTGTATTCTGCCATGTGTCAGCCCACTGGCCCAATTGATCAAGATCCTATTGCAATCCTAGATACACTTCACTATCTACTATGCAGATGACACCAATCTTGGTGGCAAACTTACTAAGCATGCTTCCAAAAATTCTTATCCAAATCATTGATATAAATGACAACTAACAGTGGTCCCAGCACTGATCCCTGAGGCACACTACTGGTGACAGGCCTCCAGTTTTAAAACCAACCCTCCACAACCATCCTCCGGCTTCTGTTATAGAACATAGAACATTACAGCGCAGAACAGGCCCTTCGGCCCACGATGTTGCGCCGACCAGTTTTTTTTTAAAAAAAACACTGACCCACTAATCTAAACCAATCCCTTTTCGTCCATAAACCTATCCACAGATCTCTTAAACGCCCCCAAACTAGGCGCATTTACAACCGCAGCAGGCAGGGCATTCCAATCCCTCACCACCCTCTGGGTAAAGAACCTACCCCTGACATCCGTCCTATAACTACCACCCCTTAATTTAAAGCCATGCCCCCTCGTGCTAGCTTTCTCCATCCGAGGAAAAAGGCTATCACTATCCACCCTATCTAAACCTCTAATCATCTTATATGTTTCAATAAGATCCCCTCTTAGCCTCCTTCTTTCCAGCGAAAACAACCCCAAATCCCTCAGTCTCTCCTCATATGACCTCCCCTCCATACCAGGCAACATCCTGGTAAACCTCCTCTGCACCCTCTCCAAAGCCTCCACGTCCTTCCTGTAATGTGGGGACCAGAACTGCACACAGTACTCCAAGTGCGGCCGCACCAGAGTTGTGTACAGTTGCAACATGACGCTGCGACTCCTAAATTCAATCCCCCTACCAATAAACGCCAAGACACCGTATGCCTTCTTAACAACCCTATCTACTTGATTCCCAACTTTCAGGGATCTATGTACACATACACCTAGATCCCTCTGCTCCTCCACACTATTCAAAGTCCTCCCGTTAGCCCTATACTCAACACATCTGTTACTCCTACCGAAATGAATTACCTCACACTTCTCCGCATTAAACTCCATCCGCCACCTCGTGGCCCAGCTCTGCAACCTGTCTAAGTCACCCTGCAAACTATGACACCCTTCCTCACAATCTACCACACCACCGACTTTGGTGTTATCAGCAAACTTACTAATCCACCCAACTATACCCTCATCCAGATCATTAATAAAAATTACAAACAGCAGTGGCCCCAAAACAGATCCCTGAGGCACACCACTCGTAACCGAACTCCATGACAAATATTTACCATCAACCACCACCCTCTGTCTCCTATCTGCTAGCCAATTCCTGATCCAAGTACCTAGATTACCCCCAATCCCATACATCTGCATTTTCTGCAGAAGCCCACCATGGTGAACCTTATCAAATGCCTCACTAAAATCCATATATACCACGTCAACTGCCTTACCCCCATCCACCTCTTTGGTCACTTTCTCAAAGTTATCATCAATTTTGTATCCGTTTACCTACCTCACCCTGGATCCCTTGAGATTTGATGTTATGAAACAACTTACCATGTGGTACCTTGACAAAGGCCTTGCTAAAGTCTATGTAGAGAACATCAACTGCACTGTCCTCACTACCTTCTTGGTTACCCCTTCAAAAAACTCAATCAAGTTTGTGAGACATGATTTTCCACACTCAAAGCCAGTTAGAAGGCTTTTCAATGAGCTGTTGTCAGCAGCAAAGCAACCTGTTTTTTATGCTCTATCCTGTTCCATGTTGGATGCCTCTGTACTGCCCCATGCCACCCTTTTCACGGGCTATGCTACCTTTGACCCTGTCCCATTCTATCCACTGCCATCTACCCTGCAAAATGCTACCCTGTGCAACCTATTGCCTGACCTGATGCCACCCTCTTCCTACTAGATGGTATCCCCGTCTGCCCTTAGTAACTCCATTTTACCAATGCTACATCTACCTGATTAGCACTGGCCACAAGGCAAGGAACAGAAATACTTGTATGTTTATAGGTAAATGACTAACTGTGGGGCCTGTACCTCATTGGAATGGGTCCTGTTCTGGTGTTTTGCTCTGTCTGAAGCGTTGGAGAATGCCTTGTTGCAGCCTTCGTAGTCACAGATGTACGGTTTCTCTCCTGTGTGAGATCGCAAGTGCGTTTTCAGATTCTCCAGCCTGGAATAAGCTTTATTGCAAGTTTCAAACTGGAAATGTACATACAAACACCAAGATTTTCAATGCACGCTTCCTAAATGAACTTGGAATTAAACTAATCTGTCTCTACCATGTGGCACTTACTGTACACTTGTGTGGCTTCTGCCCAGTATGTCGTCTCATATGGACCACCAGCATGTACTGGGCCTTAAACGCACGCAGTTCCCTTGAACACTCTCTCCAATGGCACACAAACTCCTTCTTCTCACCGTGAATGTGCTCATTATTAATATGCTGCAAACGGGAGAAAGTCAAAGAGAAACACACACTCAAAGCCCAACCCATCACTAATTGAGGTCTGACAGAGGTTCAAAGTATACAATATTTTTCACGCAGTTGTTATTGTTTCTGTTCTTCACTGCCTTGGAAATGGTTCCCCAGGATCTGAGGGCACCTCTGAATGCCTAGTGGTCCATCCTTAATGTTGAAACTTTTAACAGTGAGTGGCTGCAGCATATTCAACTGTGGGAACTCTCACAGCTCTATGCTGGAGTCACTGGCTGGTTCTGTTTGTGCTCAGCACAAATATACACAATCAGTGAATTCAATACACCACAGTTCAGAGTTGAACTCAAAGCTGACAATCTTTGGTATCACTTCACACAGTTCAGTTCAACCACCATCGCAGTTTGAAAATTAAAAGGTTTCTAAACACCAACTAAGATGGTCCTTACTGATCCCAGTGGACATATTTGAATCCTGCATGGAATTGGTTAGCGTATGCTTTCTTCCTTAGCAACATATTCATGAGCAATATGCTCTTTGTAGGAACATTGGAATTAGGAACAGAAGTCAGCAAATTCAGCCCTTTGAGCCTGCTCCGCCACTCAATCAGATCATGGCTGATCTCTACCTCCACCTCCCTACCTATTCATATCCCTTTCCTCCTCCTCGAAACCATTCAACGATTCAGATTCCACCGTGCTATGGAGCAGCGAGTTCCACAAATTCACCACTCTCTGCGAGAAGTAGTTCCTCCTTAGCTCAGTATTAAATCTACCGCCTCTCACCTGTACCTGTGATCTCTTGTTCAAGATTGCCCCACAGAGGAAACATTTGGTCCACATTTATTTCACCGATCCCATATCCCTCAATCAGATCCCCCTCTCACCCTTCTAAATTCCAGCGAGGACAAGCCCCAAACTATTTAATCTCTCCTCAAACACCAATCCTTTCATCCCCGGAAACAATCTGGTGAACCTCCTCTGAACTGCCTCCAATCCCACCACATCCTTCCTCAACTAAGGAGACCAAAACTGGACACAACACTCCAGCTGTGGGCTCACCAATACCCTGTACAATTGTAACATCGAGTTTGTCATTATCAGAGTGAAGGACACTGTTTTTTTTTCCCCCCCATTTTCCAATATTTTGATGACAAATAAAGCAAAAATGTTCAAAGGAAATTGAAAAACAGAATGGCTTGCAGAATGGCACTGCGATTTTCAGTATCTGGAGAACCTTTACAGCCTGGAGATTTCAGAATACATGGTAACTTACATCCTACACAGAAATTCAAAAATCCGTTGCCATTTCAATGAGGCCACGATATCATTCCCCAGTTACTCACTTGCACAAGTTGATCTTGCGTATCAAACTCTTTACTGCAGCCTTCCCAGTGACAGTTAGTCTCATAGATGCACTCCGGTTCCTGTCTTCCGTCATCCTTATCTCCGTCACTTCTTCCATTCATCATTCCCAGTAAATGATCCTGTTCCAAATGATGGCTGAATGAGTATGGAGGGATTGGTGGGTAAATACATGGGGTTACAGGATAAGCCTGAATAAGAGGTGATGTAGATGCGATGGACCAAATCGTCATCTCCTACACGGTTGGGATTTCTATAAGATCTGTTGTGGTTTGACACACCAGCAGCTTCTTTCCACCACCACCCTCGCCTTGTTTGGACCTTGAGCCCTAATGGTCGAGAGTTTCAGGTTTCCAGGTGTCCAGATCACCAACAACCTGTCCTGGTCCTTCCATGCCTCTACTTTCTTAGGACACTAAGGAAATTTGGCATGTCTGCTATGGCTCTCACCAACTTTTACAGATACATCATAGAAAGCATTCTTTCTGATTGTATCACAGCTTGGTATGGGCTCCTGCTCTGCCCAAGACTGCAAAAAACTACAAAGGGTTGTGAATGAAGCCTAATCCATCACACAAACCAACCTCCCATCCATTGACTGTCTACACTCCCATGCTTCGGAAAAGCAGCCAACATAATTAAGGACCCCACGCACCCCGGACATTCTCTCTTCCACCTTCCGTCAGTGAAAAAAAGTACAAAAGTCTGAGGTCACATACCAACTGACTCAAGAACAGCTTCTTCTCTGTTGCCATCAGACTTATGAATGGTCCTATCACAAGCTGATCTTTCTCTACATCCTAGTTAAGACTAATACTACATTCTGCACCCTCCTTTCCTTCTCCCCTATGTACTTTATGAATGGTATGCTTTGTCTGTATAGTATGCAAGAAACAATACTTTTCACTGTATCCCAAAACATGAGACAATAATAAATCAAACCATAAAGCCATGAGTGAATGAGCACAATGTAAATAGGATCAGAGAGTTGACTGCGTGTCTCCAGGACTGGTTTGGGAGAAATTGGGTTTCAATCCATGGGATACTGACATCAGCACTGGGGAAAGAGGGAGCTGTTCTACTGGGTCCATTTCACCTGAACCATTCTGGGACCAACGTCCTGCTGAATTGTACAACTTGAGTTGTAGACACGGCTTCAAACTCAATAATGGAGGGTAGAGATCAAGTGAGGGAAGATAATGATAAACTTAATAGAGAAGACAATGTAGGAATAAGGGAAATGCTGATCAGAGTGCACAAATCTAAGAATGCACCAGAAAATATGGCTAGAAGTTACAAAAAAAGTAAAAAGACACAATTAAAAGGTCCTGTTTCTGAATGTATGTCACATACATAACAAAGCAGAGGAACTGTCAGCACAAAGAGAAAGGAATATGCGTGATCTGAGAGCCATTACAGAGTAAGAAGTCTGACAACACCAGGTTTAAGTCCAACCGATTTATTTGATAGTAAACTCACAAGCTTTCAAGGTTTACCTTTTCATCAGGTGATGAAGAGGTAAACCTTGAAAGCTTGAGAGTTTACTATCAAATAAATCGGTTGGACTTAAACCTGGTGTTGTCAAACTTCTTACTGTGTTTACCCCAGTCCAACGCCGGCACATCCACATCATAGCCATTACAGAGACATGGGTGTAGGACTGCGACCTGATTATTGGAGGGTACATGATATTTAGGAAGGACAGGAAGCTGGGGAAAAGGTAGAAGGGTCACTCTGCTAATTTCGGATGACATTGGTACAATAGAGAGACGATCTTAGTTCTGTAGATCAAGATAGAATCAGTTTAGATAGAGATGAGAAATAGTAAAGTAAGAAGTCACTTGTGGGAGTGGTTTATAAACCCACTAACAGTAACCATGTCAACGTACTACTAATCACAGTGTATGGCAATTACCTTGATGAAAGAATTGCTAATTACCCATGTGACACTGATAGCCTGGAGGCCCGTGACCAGTGGTGTGCCTGAGGGATCAGTGCTGGGTCCACTGTTATTTGTCATTTATATTAATGATTTGGATGAGAATATAGGAGGCATGGTTAGTAAGTATGCAGATGACACCAAGATTGGTGGCATAATTGGTGGACAGTGAAGAAGGTTATCTAGGATTGCAACAGGATCTTGATCAATTGGGCCAGTGGGCTGATCAATGGCATTTGGAGTTTAATTTAGATAAGTGCAAGGTGATGCATTTTGGTCAATTGAACCAGGGCAGGACTTGCTCAGTTAATGGTAGGGTGTTGGGTGGAGTTACAGAACAAAGAGATCTAGGGGTACAAGTTCATAGCTCCTTGAAAGTGGAGTCACAGGTGGACAGAGTGGTGAAGAAGGCATTCAGCATGCTTGGTTTCATTGGTCAGAACATTGAATACAGGAGTTGGGACGTCTTATTGAAGTTGTACAAGACATTGGAATATTGTGTACAGTTCTGGTCACTCTATTATAGAAAAGGATATTATTAAACAAGAAAGAATGCAGAACAGATTTACTAGGATGCTACCGGGACTTGATGGTTTGAGTTATGAGAGGCTGGATAGACTGGGAATTTTTTCTCTGGAGCGTAGGAGGCTGAGGGCTGACCTTATAGAGGTCTATAAAATAATGAGGGGCACAGATCAGCTAGATAGTCAATATCTTTTTCTAAAGGTAGGGGAGTCTAAAACTAGAGGACATAGGTTTAAGGTGAGAGGGGAGAGATACAAGTGTCCAGAGGGGCAATTTTTTCACAGAGTGGTGAGTGTCTGGAATGAGCTGCCAGAGGTAGTAATAGAGGCAGGTACAATTCTGTCCTTTAAAAAACATTTAGACAGTTACATGGGTAAGATGGCAATAGAGGGATATGGGCCAAATGCGGGCAATTGGAATTAGATTAGGGGTTAAAAAAAAAGGACGGCATGGACAAGTTGGGCCGAAGAGCCTGTTTCCATGCTGTAAACCTCTGATTCTATGACTCTATATTGAAGGTGTCTCTTAGTAGCAGTGAGCATAGCATGAATGAATTTTACATTCAGTTTGAGGAAGAGAAGAGTTGGTCTAAGACTAATGTTTTAACTTAAATAAGGGCAATCACAAGGACTTGAAGACAATTGGCTGACTAGTGAACTGTGATGAGTGAAAGTGAATTGGCAAATTTGTGTAAGGGTTGGGAGGTGCAACGGCAGACATTTAAGGAGATATTTCCAAATACTCCATTATTCTCTCACTGGAATGTATCTTTTCAAAAAGGATACACTAGCTGTAGCTAACTAAGGAAGTTAAAGTTAGCATTGATTTAAAAGAAAATGTGTATAATTCTACAAAAATTAGTGGCAGGTCATAATAAATATGAAAAAGCAGCAAAGTAACAAAGAACAATCAGGAGGGAGAAATTGGAGCTAGCTAGAAATATAAAAACAGATGGCAAGAGTTTCTCAGGTATTTATAAAGGAAAAGAGTAAGCTGAGCTAGGGTCCTCTAGATGGACAAATAAGGAAATGGTGGATGAACTAAGCAGATATTTTACTGAGGAAATAAGTGTGAATCAAAAGGTGAAAGGGAGGGAGGAACGTGAAATAAATGACATTCTGAAAAGGTCCCATCAAATGGAAAATAGCGAATGTGACTTATCAAGAAAGGACTGAGACAGAAATCAGGAAACTACAGGCCAATTAGCTTCACATCTGTTGTAGGGCAGCAAGGTGGCACAGTGGTTAACACTGCTGCCTCACCACGCCTGGGACCCAGGGTTGATTCCCAGTTTGGGTGACTGTGTGTGGAGTCTGCACATTCTCCCTGTGTCTGTGTGGGTTTCCTTCAGGTGCTCTAGTTTCCTTCGACAGTCCGGAAGACGTGCTGGCTAGATAGATTGGCCGTGCTAAATTCTCCCTCAGCGTATCCAAACAGGAGTGTGGCGACTGGGGGATTTTCACAGTAACTTCATTGCTGTGTTAATGTAAGCCCACTTGTGACACTAATACTTCAACTTAAAATGCTGGTACCTATTATTAAGGAGGTTATGGCAGGATAATTAGAAAATTTCATTGTAATCAGGCAGAGTCAACATGGTTTTGTGACTGGGAATTAGTTTGACTAATTTGTTCCTCGAGAAAGTAACTAGCAACGTGGATAAGGGAGAACCTGTAGATGTACATCTTGGATGGAGACAGTGCCCAGAAGGTTTTTGAGAAAATGCCACAAGTGTTTACTACACTGCTCATGGTGCAGTGGGAAACACATTCACTAGCTAACAGCAAAGCGAGTAAGCATAAATGGGTCATTTTGGGTTGGCATGATGCCACCGGTGGAGCAGTGCTGGGGCCTCAACTATTTACAATCTATATCAATGATTTGGGTGCAGGGATCCAGTATCTATTGTTTCATTTGCTGATGATGCAAAGATAG
Source organism: Carcharhinus amblyrhynchos (assembly GCF_965287045.1). NCBI lineage: Eukaryota > Metazoa > Chordata > Chondrichthyes > Carcharhiniformes > Carcharhinidae > Carcharhinus > Carcharhinus amblyrhynchos. Next base: position 32,459 of record NW_027650035.1, on the reverse strand, counting down.
GTAGGAAAGTCAGTTATGAAGAGGACATAGGGACTTACAAAAGGTTATAGGTAGGTAAGTGAGTTAGCAGAGGGAGTGTAATGTGAATTGTCCACTTTGCAGGAATAACAGAAAAGCAGCATGTTATTTAAATAGAGATTGCAGAGCTCCAAGATGCAGTGGGATCTGGGCTTCCTGGTATGCAAATCACAAAAGGTTAGCATGCAGGTACAGCGAGTGATTAGGAAGGCAAATGGAATGTTGGTGTTTATTGCAAGGACAATGGAATATAAAAGTAGAGAAGTTTTACTGCAGCTATACAGGGTGTCAGTGAGATCACCTCTGGAGTAGTTACTTAAGAAAGAATATAAATGCATTGGAAACCAGTTTAGAGAAGATTCACTCAACTGATACCTGAGACAAGTTATCTTCTGAGGAAAGATTGAACAGTTTGGGCTGATACCCATTGGGGTTTAGAAGAATGAGAGGTGATCTTATCAAAACATATCAGATTCTGAGAGAGCTTGACAGGGTGGGTGTTCCCCCTCGCGTGGAGGGATGTGGAACTAGGAGATAACGTTTAAAAACAAAGGGGTCTCCCATTAAAGATGAAGATGGGGAGAAATTTCTTCTGAGCGTTCTGGGTTTTTGGAACTCTTCCTCAGAGAGCAGTAGTGGTCAAGGAATATTTTGAAGGCAGAGGTGCGTAGATTCTTGACTAACAAGGGGGTGAAAGGTTATCAGGGGTTGGCCAGAATGTTGGGTTGGGGTTACAATCGGCCTAATGGAATGGTGGAGCAGGTTCGAGGGGCCGAATGGCCTACTTCTATTTGGATGTTCAACTAAGGGTGACAGAATAGTGTAAAGTAACCCTATTTGGTAAGGTCAGTTATTGGGTTATCAGTAAACCTTTTCCAGCAATAGGTATGTGTTCAGTTTGCGTCCGCACTGCCCTTCAAGTCACACCTTTGCCTGCTCTGCTGTAACTATGTGGTGGTGTGGGATGGCGGTCAGTGCAGTGTGGAATTTGACACTGGGCATAGCATGGGCTGAGGTGGAAATGCTGCAGTGAACAATCACATCTTTCGGTTGGCTATAGAATCTTGGGCAGCAATTTCTTTACCCAATGATATCCAACTCTGGGGAAACGCAAGGGTATTTACTCAATAAGATGAATCTTCTGGGAGACACCAGCTTCGAACCCCACCCTACTGTTGGTCAGTATGTTGGAGAGCTAAGCGAATGAGAAGAAGACATAAGCAGTGGTTTACCTGAGTGCCTGCACTGGGCATGTCTCCCTCTGATCTCTCTCCCAGACACTTGCCATAGAGTGGATCCAGTGACCTGCTGCTCAATGATTCCGTTTTCATCTGTATTCAAGCATTGAAATAAGATGTCAGAGCCAGTGTTCGATATATAAAGTGTCAATATTCTACCTGCTGGGTGACCATCACATTAAGCTTTCCAAAGACATCAGATTTGCAATGGCTGAGCATTAACAGGCCAACTAGAGTGCTGAAGGTGGAGAGAATCAAAGATTTCAAAAGGAAACTGGATTGGCACTGTAAGGAAATGAACTAGCAGGGTTAAGGGGAGATAGAGCAGGGAAACGGAACTGAGTGGATTAGTCTACAGGGAGCCAGCATGGACTCAATGGGCTGAATAGCCTCCTAGTGTGCTAGAAATGACTTGAGGGATGGAATTGTCCACTCTGCCAACAGCGGACATCATGGCGGGCATGAGGCCAAAACTCAGTTGCCCAAAGACGTAAATACATTTACTTCCTTCTTAAGGAGACCAAATCTATACACAGTATTCAAGATGTGGTCTCACCAATGCCCAGTATAACTGAAGCATAACCTCCTTATGGTTAAGATAGCATTCCATTAACCGTCTCAGTTACCTGCTGTACCTGCAGAGTGACATTTTTGTGACCTATGCACGAGAATGCCCAGATCCCTCTGCACCTCGGAATTCTGCAGCCATTCTCCATTTAAGTAATGCTCTAGTTTTTAATTCTTGCTAAAGTGGTGAACTTCACATTTTCTTACATTATTCTCCATCTGCCAGATTCTTGCCCGCTCACTCTATCTCTCGATATCTGTCTGCAACCTCCTTATGTCCTCGACACAGCAGACTTTCCCACCTATCACTGTGTCCTCCGCAAATTTAGCTGCCATCCCTTCATCTAAGTCATTGACGGCAACTGTTAAAAGTTGAGGCCTCAGCACCGACCCCCACGGGACTCATCACAGCCTGTCAATCAGAAAAAGACCCTTTAATGCATACTCTATTTGTTACAAGCCAGCCAACCTCAACTCCAGGCTAACACAATGAACCTCTGGAAATCCAAGGACAGTACATCTACAAGCTCCCCTTTATCCACAGTTCATGTGACCCCTTCAAAGAACTCTAATAAATTGGTTAGACATGATTTCCCTTTCTGACTCTTACTTCAGTAATGGTCATTCATTATCTCCCTATACTGCTCAGCAGACTTTTACTGGACCTGGTGGGCCTTAACCACCCGGGGCCTCTCCCTCCTCCACCATGGGGCCACCTCTGCCTCCACCTCCTCCATCCCAGAGCCACCTCCTCCTCCTCCACCCCAGGGCCTCCTTCCTCCTCCTCTGAGTGGCCTGGAGGAGAGTCTCGAGTGGAGGGATATTGCTGAAGCATTGGGCTAGAGGTTGCTGTTGTTTCCGGGGCTAGTCTGGAGTGCCGGAGCTGGCCAGTGAACGGCTGTCCAGAGGTTACTGCTATCGCCGCGCCTGGCATCCCCACCTATTGGGATGCAGGATGGAGACAAGCAATATGCTGATTGGTTCTCCCGTCCTCTCAGCTCGTTTACATACCTGGAAAGATTTGGCGCTCTCGTGCACTTGGCAATGAGCCAGTGGCTGGCTTCGACAGGGCTGCTGCTGCCAGGAGCTCGTGGGCAGTGAGGGGTGACTGAGGGGCTGGCTGTGTCCAGATGCAGTGGTCAGGCCACACGGCTGATCAGGGAAGTGTTGATGTTTGGCAGAGGTTGTTGTTGATGTTGAACTGGAATTAGAAATCAGTGACAGTTAACCCAGCACACACTGCACCTCCAACACTTGATGCAGCAATCACTCTCTCTGACTGGATAGGACAATGTCCACCCAGACATCGAGTCAGTCTAACCCCTCACACACACAAACACTCTCTCTCTCTCTCCCCCCATTCCCTCTCACACACACACTCCTCCTCCACCCTCCACCCTCCACCTCCACCCCCCCCCCCCCCCCCCCAGCAGTGCCGGTTTGTGCCCCCTACCACTGCCCAAGTGGCACCTTGGCACTGCACACCAGGCATCAGCCAGTGTCAAGGGGGCGCAATCAGCAGGGATAGACAATTGGGGCAGGCCTGCCTGCCTCCCTCCCATGTGGGAGGAGCGGGGGGGGGGCTGGAAATTGCGGTCTTCCAGGACGGAACAGGGGTGTCAGAGCTGGCCCTGGAATTGTTATGGGGGCCGCAGTCGGGCCACGGGAGGGGTTGGAGGGGCAGTACTGCAGGGGTCCCAAGCTGGCCAGCAAATGGGGAGACTGACAGATCAGGGCCACTGCATATGCACAGAGTTGCAGAACTGTCAAACTCCGATGTGAATAGGCCCCCACCCCCAATGGGTTTTTAATGACATTCATGATTGTGACCTCTGCAGTGCACAGAGTGCGGAGATTCAGGTGAGAAGCTGAACTGACAAAACAGTCAGGCTCTCAAAACAGTTTTCTCATTAATTATGGATTTAGAATTTTTTTGAGAGAGATTTGGGTCCACACACACTTTCTCACACACTCTCTCCCTCACGTAAACAGATAAACGTGCACTGTGTGTTTGATGTGAATGTGAGGGTGTGTGCGAGAGGTGTGCGTGTGTGTATTCTGTCCAGTGAGTCAGACTGACAGTGCAACTGTACTGGACTAGGTGTCCCTGTCAATCACAGCTGCATGGGGAAATGTACCAACATCAGCACTTCCGTCCAAAGCAAAGGCTTCAGAAAGTTCAACTCCCCTTTGGCAAGAGGGGAGTTGAAGATGTGGCTAAAGCTTTGTGCTTTATGATAGGGATTGACAAAGCTGATATCGGAAAATATGTCCTTGTAATCAAAGATTGCTATCCAAGTTCAGCACTTGGTGCTTTCTGTTTCTGCAGAGATTGGATTGGAGAGGCTGGATGAGTCGGGGTTGAGATGATTTCAATCTAATGCACATGTTGCCCTTTCCCCATTCTGGAAGATTGGAACATTTCGGTCTAGTGTGGTGGTGGAGGATTTATTTTTAATTTGAAGGCCTGACCTGATGCCCATGATGGAGAGATGTCCGTATGAGCCACTTGTCAATGAGCCACAGTGGGAGCTGTTGCTGAAGGCAGGCAGTGAATTTGGCGACGTTCTTATCATGGTCTGTAGGTTGACACTGGTGTCAGAGAGCGCAGAGCCGGACGTGCTGCATTTCTGAATTCTCTCTGTCGTGCTCCCAGGGGTCATGAATCGGGAACTGAAACCTGGAGGCAGAAAAGAAATCCAAAGGTGATCACAGCAATCACGAAATGGCCGCACTCCAGACTCAAACATCACAGAATTGTTACAGCATTGAATGAGGCCATTTAGCCTATTGTGTATGCACCAGAGGGGTTACAGAGATAGGGAGGAGGTGTAGGGGGCTGGGGGAGGTTACAGAGATAGGGAGGTGGTGTAGGGGATTGGATTTGATTTAGTATTGTCACGTGTATTAGTATGCAGTGAAAAGTATTGTTTCTTGCACGCTATATAAAGCATACTGTTCACAGAGAAGGAAAGAAGAAAGTACAGAATGTAGTGTTACGGTCATAGCTAGGGTGTAGAGAAAGATCAACTTAATGCAAGGCAAGCCCATTCAAAAGTTTGATAGCAGCAGGGAAGAAGCTGTTCTTGAGTTGGTTGGTATGTGTTTTCAGACTTTTGTATCATTTCCTGACGGAAGAAGGTGGAAGAGAGAATGTCCAGGGTGCGTGGGGTCCTTAATTATGTTGGCTGCTTTTCCAAGGCAGTGGAAAGTGTAGACAGAGTCAATGGATTGGGAGGCTGGTTTGTGTGATGGATTGGGCTATGTTCACCACCCTTTTGTAGTTCTTGCAGTCTTGGTCAGAGCAGGAGCCCATACCAAGCTGTGATACAACCAGAATGTTTTCTATGGTGCATCTGGAGAGAGTCGTAGCTGACATACCAAATTTTCTTTGTCTCCTGAGAAAGTAGAAGCTTTGGTGGGCTTTATTAACTACAGTATCGGCATAGAGAGCCCAGGACAGGTTGTTGGTGATCTGGACAACTAGAAATTTGAAGCCCTTGACCATTTCTACTTCGTCCCCGTTGATGTAGACAGGGGCACGTTCTCATTTCTGCTTCCTAAAGTTGATGACAATCTCCTTTGTTTTGTTGCCATTGAGGGAGAGATATTTTGGCCTTGGAGGGAGTGCAGAGGAGGTTTACTAGGCTGATACCGGAGTTGAGGGGGTTGAGCTATGAGGAGAGGCTGAATAAACTGGGCTTGTACTCGTTAGAGTTTAGAAGAATGAGAGGAGATCTCATTGAGACGTATAAGATGATGAATGGGATGGATAGGATAGAGGTGGAGAGGCTCTTCCCGCTCAGAAAGGACAGTAGGACTAGGGGGCACAGCCTCAAGATAAAAGGGGGGCGGTTTAGAACGGAGTTGAGGAGGAACTTCTTCACTCAAAGGGTGGTGAATCTCTGGAATTCTCTGCCCGTTGAAGTGGTGGAGGCTGCCTCGCTAAATATTTTTAAGACGCGGGTTGATGGGTTTTTGATAAGCGAGGGGATTAAGGGTTATGGGGAGAGGGCGGGAATGTGGAACTGAGACACGACAGATCAGCCATGATCTTATTGAATGGCGGGGCAGGCTCGAAGGGCTAGATGGCCTACTCCTGCTCCTATTTCTTATGTTCTTATGAGAGATTATTGTTGCCACACCAGTTCACCAGATTCTCTATCTCATTCCTGTACTCTATTGCGTCATTATTTGAGATCCAACCCACGACAGTGGTGTTGTCAGCAAACCTGAAAATCACAGAGATAGGGAGGTTGTGGGGTTGGGGAAGTTTACAGAAATAGGTGGGTTTTAGGGGTTGCAGTAGGTTACGGAGATAGGGAGGCATAAAGGGGCTGGAGGAGGTTACAGAAACAGAGGGGTGTAGGGGCTGCGGGGGCGGGGGGGGGGGGGAGGGGGGGAGTGAAAATTTTAAAATCAAGATGATGGTGAATTTAACAAATCACTCACCATCCTGACTTGGAAATATATCATTGTTCCTTCACTGTCACTGAGTCAAAATCCTAGAACTCCCTCCTTAACAGCACTGTGGGTGTACCTACACCACATGGACTGACTGATGTCCAATAACAATCCTGGAACTCCCTCCCTAACAGCACTGTGGGTGTACCTACACCACATGGACTGACTGATGGCCAATAACAATCCTGGAACTCCCTCCCTAACAGCACTGTGGGTGTACCTACACCACATGGACTGACTGATGTCCAATAACAATCCTGGAACTCCCTCCCTAACAGCACTGTGGGTGTACCTACACCACACGGACTGACTGATGTCCAATAACAATCCTGGAACTCCCTCCCTAACAGCACTGTGGGTGTACCTACACCACACGGACTGACTGATGTTCAATAACAATCCCGGAACTCCCCCCCCCCTAACAGCACTGTGGGTGTACCTACAGCACACGGATTGCAGCGGGGTTGAGAAGGCCGCTCACCACCACCTTCTGAAGGGTCAATTAGGGATGGGCAATAAATACTGGGCTTGCCAGCGAATAAAAGGAAATCAAGGCAATGTTGTCATAAACACACAAGAACAAAAGAACAGAAGCAGGAGAGGGCCATTTGGCCCTTCAAGCCTGCCCCGTCATTCAATACGATCGTGGTTGATCTACGCCGGTCTCAGCTCCCTTTCTGTGCCATTTCCCCATCGTCCTCTATTCCTCGATCTATCAAATATTCATCCAACTCCAATTTAAATACTCCGAATGATCCAGCCTCCACCACCCTTTGGGGCAGAAAATTCCAGAGATTCACCACCCTCTGTAAGAAGACATTTCTACAGAGATCAGTTATAAATGACTGGCTCTTTATCATGTAGCTGTGATCCCTTGTTCCAGACTCTACCGCTAGTGAAAATATCTCTCCATCTACCCTGTTAAACCCCCTTAGAATCTTATATGTTTGAATAAGGCCATCCCGCCACTCTGCTAAATTCCAGGAATGTAGAATCACCATATCCTCATCACAACCTGTCCTTCCACCTATCTTTGTATCATCGGCAAATTTGGAAACCTTACTTTGTTCCTTCCTCCAGCTCATTAATATAAATGGTGAACAATTGCGGCCAAGAACTGATCCCTGTGCTACTCCACTAGTTACATCTTTCCACTCTGAAAAGGCCCCATTTATTCCAACACTCTGTTTTCTATGTGACAGCCAGTTTTCAATCCATGCTAACACATTTCCTCCAATTCCACAGGCTTTTACTTTATGCACCAGCCTCTTTTGCAGCACCTTGTCAAATACCTTTTAGAAATCCAAATACATTACATTTACAGATTTCCCTCTATATTCTCACTGTTACATCCTCAAAGAATTTGAGCAAATTTGTCAATGATTTATTTTTCATAAAATCATGTTGAAGGTTTAATTATATTCAGCTTTCCTCAATGATTAACTATTTCCTCCAGCATCTTACCAGTAATAATGTTAAACTAACTGGCCTATAGTTCCCTGCCTTCTGTCTTTCTCCCTTTATGAACAAGAGCGTCATATTGGCTGTTTTCCAATCTTCTGGTACCCTCCTGAAATTAAGTGATTTACGAAAAATTTCAACCAATGGGTTCCCCATCTCTGCATGCACTTGCATTAAAACCCTAGCATGCAGTTCATCAGGTCCTGGTGACATTTCCCCTTTAGCACTTTGAGTTTCTCTAATACTCTTTGTGATTGGGAGTTTTTGAAGTTCTACGCTGTGATTTGAATTCGCCCATCTTTCAATATCTTGAAGACAATGCAAAAAATTGATTGAGCATTTCTGCCATTTCTTTGTATTTATCTCTGCTTCCTATTGATATAACCACAGAAACTGTGACAACTTGTTTTTATGCTGCATGTAAAATTTCCTTCAAAATTCATTTTCTTCCTCATGAGCTTTTTCTCCCCTTTTTGTTGCTGGATCCTGAAAGCTTCTCAGTCTCTGGTTTACCACCATCCCTTGCCATTTTGTATATCCTGCTTTTCAATTTAACATTATCCTTGACCTCCTGTGTTAACCATGGATTCTGTCTCTTTCTCCTAGAATCCCTCTTTTTGATTGGGATAAAATCCTGCTGAGCATTTTGGACCAGCTGTTTCAATATCGGCCACTGCTCATCTACCGATCTGTATCTTAGTTTGTTTACCCAGTTCACCTTAGACAACTCCTCCCTCATACCATTAGAACTGCCCTTATTTAAGCTGAAGGCATTGGATGTGGGCCTATGGCATTCATCCTGAAACTGTAGGAATTCTATCATATTGTGGTCACTACCCTCGGGAGGTCTGCAGATAACTGTTCAGATACACTGAGGGAGAATTTAGCACAGCCGACGCATCTAACCTGCACATCTTTTGGACTTTGGGAGGAAACTGGAGCATCCAGAGGAAACCCACGCAGACACGGGGAGAATGTGCAGACTCCGCATGGACAGTGACCCAAGCTGGGAATCAAACCCGGATCCCTGATGCAGCAATGCTAACCACTGTGCTACCACGTAGCTCAAAGATGCTGTCAGACCTGCTGAGATTTTCCAGTAATTTCTGTTTTAGTTTCCAATTCCAGCATCCGCAGTATTTTGCTTTTATGGAAATATTGCAACATCAGAGTGCTGTTCATTACTCCTCCAACAGATGGCAGTAATCTCCAAAAGAAGAGCTACATTCTCAGTGTAAAACAACCCCTTTTTATTTCCATCATTGGGTTGACATGTCTTTTGGTTTGGCTATTAATTCCCAGAGGCTGATGGATATTCTTTGTCAAGCTTCCAATTGGGAAGAGGAATGGCATCCAACACCAGACGTTGCCCGCCAAGGGCATCACAGACAAGAGGGTGTGGCAGACAGCAAGTTGCCTCCACCTCCGCTGTGGATGTTGGGGATTGCAGCAAGATGTGGCAGCAGGTTTAGAAAGGTTAAGAAGCTCCAGTTGCACAGTGTGGGCACAGGTGTTAAGCACTTGGGGATAGCAACCACCTCTGAATAAGCTCTCATTAATTGCGCCCTTTCTATGACTCTCTGTTCTGGTGAGCTGCGTTCTTGTATTCCCGACCTGAAAACTTGATACCTGTTCCAGAGAAAGGCTGTGTGCTCAGTCCAAAGTTTCCTCCATGTGCTTCCTGCAAGGCTGTCAGCACATTAATGATGTCCCCTCACAGTGAGTGAACACATCAGTGAAGCCTGTTTCTCATCGGGTATGAGGACATCTCCCACAGTGTACTGGGCTACCATCACTCATCCCAGTCATTGTCAGTGTGTGTGCTCTCTGCAAGCCCCCTCCCACCCTCTCTCACCCCCATCCCAACTCCTTCAACCTCCAGTGACAGTGAACCTCAAGGGCACAGATCAGCAAGGATATCGTCAGATCAGGAGATGTGAAACTCTGCGTGACATCGCTATGATACATTTAGTTTTACTTAGTTTATTGATTAGTGTCACGAGTAGGCTGACATTAACACTGCAATGAAGTTACTGTGAAAATCCCCTAGTCGCCATACTCTAGCACCTGTTCGGGTACACTGAGGGAGAACATAGCATGGCCAATGCACCCTAACCAGCACATCTTTGGACTGTGGGAGGAAATCGGAGCACCTGGAGGAAACCCACGCAGACACGGGGAGAACGTGCAAACAGTGACCCAAGCCAGGAATCGAACCCAGGTCCCTGGGCACCCGAGGTAGCAGTGCTAACCACTGTGCCACCGTACCGCCCAATGATTCTGGTCATTGAGAGTAAGCAAGCTGCCATCAGCCAGAAGGATTCAAAATTCACAGAAGCCCGGTGAGGACTTATGCACGGTCCCCACTGTAAGTTGTCGTCATGCTCCTGGAATGTGGGGCTATGGGCAACTGTTCCCTCCCCATGACATGAGCCTTATCAGTGAGAGTGCACTGCCATCAGTCAGACAGGAGGGCAATGCTCACAGAAGCCATGTGACGTTGACAGTGGGATGTCCTCGACAGTTTCCTCATCATCCTCCATGAATCTAGTGGCAATGAACCCATCCCGAGTTTGCTCTCTCTGGCCATCGTCACTGCCTCATGGCCAACATCCTCTCCCTCCTGGACTGCCTCTTTCTCGTCTACTTCAACATCTTCCTTGTCTGAGGAAACCTGTCGCTCCTCTGTGTCCCCCTCAGACAGTTTCTCTGTATATTGAAGCACCAGGTTGTGAAGGACACAGCAGATGACAACGATGCGTGGACTGTACTGCAGGACTCCAGCAGCCCAGTCCACACACTGGAACCACATTTCCAGCATCCCAATGGTGTGATCCACCAAAGTGTGAGTTACAGTATGAGCCTCATTGTATCGAGTCTCTGCTGCATTCTGGTCTCTACACAGGCATTGCCAGCCTCTCCTCAGTGAGTATCTCCTGCCCCAAGGAGCCAACCCTGTAGCTGCTGTAAACCCTCAGACATGGTGGGGATCTGAGAACAACTGGGGACGTACACTGCTCGGGAGCCCAGCTGACACCTGGAGGGTGTGCTTCATATCGTCTTACAGCAGCTGAGCATTCCAGGAGCGGAAGTGGCTCGAGAACTCCATTCCTTGATGCCCAGGGATCGGAGGGCCACGTGAATGCAGTCAGTGGCACCCTATAGAAAGCCAGGTATCTACAAGAATCAGAGAAACCATAGCAGTCGTAGAATAGAGAAGTCAGCGTGTAATGAGCAATCAGTGGCACTCATACACATCAGTGGTGAGTTAGTGGGCATGATTGGCTGAGCTGTGAGACAGAAAGAACATGAACTGATGAGTGGATAGATGATCTCAGCCAGAAAGCAATGTTCAATGTTCATCGCTGCTCAAGTTCACACAGTCAGGAATGATGTCGCAGGCAATTCAACAACCCCCGATCCCAACACTCCTCTTTTGCCCCACCACTCCCCAACCCAGTCACCGCGCCGAGTAGATCCCTCAGCTCCTGGTAAATGTCCAGCCAGTCACCACACTATAGCCCAGGCTTCCCTTCACTGGCTCAGGGCCCTCCAGGAAGTCAATGGGCCAGCAGCAGAAGGATGCTTCCTCAGGAAGGGTCACTTTAAGACTTGGCAGCCTTCGCCTTCTGGCACTGTGTTCCCGCCCCATTCCGGGTCCATCTCCTCCCCCTTTTTGACACCGGGCTGTTGCCCCTCTCCCTCTGCCTCTGTGCCAACAAACCTGAACCCTCAGTATCCAGGCTCAGTACATTGGTCCTTATGCTGCCAGTGCCTATCTCTTTCCCCCATGCCTGTTGGCCCCTTCACCTCGAGCCCAGTCTCCATTAAACACTCCCAGGACAGGGACAGCACGGGGTTAGATACAGAGTAAAGCTCCCCCTACACTGTCCCCCCATCAAACACTCCTAGGACAGGTACAGCACGGGGTTAGATACAGAGTAAAGCTCCCCCTACACTGTCCCCCCATCAAACACTCCCAGGACAGGTACAGCACGGGGTTAGATACAGAGTAAAGCTCCCTCTACATTGTCCCCATCAAACACTCCCAGGACAGGTACAGCACGGGGTTAGATACAGAGTAAAGCTCCCTCTACATTGTCCCCATCAAACACTCCCAGGACAGGTACAGCACGGGGTTAGATACAGAGTAAAGCTCCCTCTACATTGTCCCCATCAAACACTCCCAGGACAGGTACAGCACGGGGTTAGATATAGAGTAAAGCTCCCTCTACACTGTCCCCCCATCAAACACTCCCAGGACAGGTACAGCACGGGGTTAGATACAGAGTAAAGCTCCCTCTACACTGTCCCCCATCAAACACTCCCAGAACAGGTACAGCACGGGGTTAGATACAGAGTAAAGCTCCCTCTGCACTGTCCCCATCAAACACTCCCAGGACAGGTACAGCACGGGGTTAGATACAGAGTAAAGCTCCCTCTACACTGTCCCCCATCAAACACTCCCAGGACAGGTACAGCACGGGGTTAGATACAGAGTAAAGCTCCCTCTACACTGTCCCCCCCATCAAACACTCCCAGGACAGGTACAGCACGGGGTTAGATACAGAGTAAAGCTCCCTCTACACTGTCCCCATCAAACACTCCCAGGACAGGTACAGCACGGGGTTAGATACAGAGTAAAGCTCCCTCTACACTGTCCCCCCCATCAAACACTCCCAGGACAGGTACAGCACGGGGTTAGATACAGAGTTAAACTTAGAATTTACTTAAGTTTAAGGCTTACATTAACACTGTAATGAAGTTACTGTGAAAATCCCCTAGTCACCACACTCTGACGCCTTTTCGGGTACACTGAGGGAGAATTTAGCACGGCCAAAGCACCTAACCAGCACATCTTTCAGACTGTGGGAGGAAACTGGAGCACCCGGAGGAAACCCATGCAGACACGGGGAGAACGTGCAGACTCCACACAGACAGTGACCCAAGCTGGGAATTGAACCCTGGTCCCTGGCGCTGTGAGGCAGCAGTGCCAACCACTGTGCCACCCATGAGGCAGCACCATAATGTCAGGACTGAGGACAAGTGCATATGGGTGGGTGGAGTGTGTACTGACCCTGTCCTGCTGTCAATCCACAGGGCACTGATTTAGAGGGGCAGTGCCCTCCCTCTAGATTGAGGCACCGGTTTATCTTCTGGAGGAGTTGCATGGCATGGCACACAGGCGGGCTATCTGTGACGTGGCTCCGAGCAGGATACATGCTGAAGTGGGACACATCTGTGAAAGCAGGACTTTCTGAGGGAATAAATCTGATCAAAGGAATAACAGAATGATTAAAACAAAGACCCAAAGCACACTGTACAAGTTAGGAAGGTTTACTTTGCTGCATGCGTTGGTGAGAATGCACACCAATCAAACCTTGTTCAGCAGTCAATTTGCGCCTTTTGCGTTAATGGCCGTTTGTTCGCTGTCCATTATTCCCATGATGCACCTTGTTGCACAGACGGTGGTTTTCGGGGGCTGCGTTTGCTGCTTTTCTATTGGTTAAAGGCCTTTTTGAAAATAAACTTGCTTGCCTGCTGTCCTATCCGCGCACTTGCGCTAATTTTCCCACTTTGAAACAAGCGTCAACACAGCAAAAGCGGCTGAGAGGGAGGCTGAGCGGAGGAAGAGGCCACCGAGGAACAGGCCAGAATGGAACTTTCCGGTAATGTCAGAGTCGTTGGGGGGGGGGGGGGGGTGGTGGCGGGCGTCTGTTTGCTGGATGTGCAGAAGTTTAAGTTTATTTTATTTCTTAGTGTCACAAGTACAAAGAACAAAGAAAATTACAGCACAGGAACAGGCCCTTCGACCCTCCAAACCTGCACCGACCATGCTGAACTAAAACTCCCTACCCTTCCAGGGACCATATCCCTCTATTCCCATCCTATTCATGGATTTGTCCAGTCGCCCCTTAAAAGTCACTATCATATCCGCTTCCACTACCTCCCCCGGCAACAAGTTCCAGGCACCCACCTGCGTAAAAACACTTGCCTCATACATCTCCTTCAAACCTTGCCCCTCGCCCCTTAAACCTGTGCCCCCTAGTAATTCTCTCTTCCACCCTGAGGAAAAGCTTCTGACTATTCACTCTGTCCATGCCTCTCATAATCTTGTAGATTTCTATCAGGTCTCCCCTCAACCTCCATCGTTCCAGTGAGAACAAACCAAGTTTCTCCAACCTCTCCTCATAGCTAATGCCCTCCATACCAGGTAACATCCTGGTAAATCTTTTCTGTATCCTTTCCAAAGCCTCCACATCCTTCTGGTAGTGTGGCGACCAGAATTGAACACTATATTCCAAGTGCGGCCTTACTAAGGTTCTATAAAGCTGCAACATGACTTGCCAATTTTTAAACTCAGTGCCCCGGCTGAAGGCAAGCATGCCGTATGCCTTCTTGACTACCTTCTGCACGTGCATTGCCACGTTCAGTGACCTGTGTACCTGTACACCCAGATCCCTTTGCCTATCAATACTCTTAAGGGTTCTGCCATTTACTGTACATCTCCTATCTGTATTAAACCTTCCAAAATGCATTACCTCACATTTGTCCGGATTAAACTCCATCTGCCATTTCTCGGCCCAATTCTCCAACCGATCTATATCCTGCTGTATCCTCTGATGGTCCTCATCGCTATCTGCAAATCCACCAACCGTTGTGTCGTCTGCAAACTTACTAATCAATCCAGTTACATTTTCCTCCAAATCATTCATATGTATTACAAACAGTCTTAAATTAACACTGCAATGAAGTTACTGTGAAAACTGGGGTTATGGGAATAGGGATTGGGTGGGACTGTTTTCATTGCAGACTCGATAGGCCAAATGACCTGCGCTGTAGGGATTCTGGTGGCTGTTCGGGTACACAGAGCAAGAATTTAGCGTGGCCAAATGCACCTAACCAGCACATCCTTTGGACTGTGGGAGGAAAAACTTGAATAAGGCACTCAGAGTGTTAAAATGAGCGGCGTGGGTTTTGTAGGGCCGAAGGGCCTGTTTCCAGGGCTGTGCTGTTCTTTGAAACCAGAATACCCGGAGGAAACCCACGCAGACACGGGTAGAATGTGCAAGCTCCACACAGACAATCACACAATCCGGGAATTGAGAGGGGGGGCAGGAGGGGGGTGCGGGCACTGTCGGCGACAGTCACATTCCCAGGTGAAACAACACGTGAGAGTGTGAAGTGAGTGGGAAATGGGAAGACATGATCCAAAATCCATCAGTCACACACCCTGCCAATCCTGTCTGCCCAGGATTAAGCATGTACCAGGAGATGAGGGGCATCCATGAAGCTAAATCCAGTACAACCCAGCACCTTCAGGAGGGGGGAACCTCTTTCACCACTAGCACTCCTTCCCCCTCCCCTGTGACTTACCCCTGCACAGCTTGTGGGATGCTGCAACCATCGTGTGAACTGTCTTTGTGGTGAAGTAAATCAGCTGGCATTGAGAGTTGTGAGGCTGCATCGTGATGGTGAGAATCTGAGGAGGAGGATAAAGAAAAGACATACATGAGCACAAGACTGGACTGATGCGTGCGTTACTGAATGACAGCAATCTCTCAGACCCTGCAGCTCAGTGCTGGAAAGAGAGCTCTTGACAAAATGAACAAATTCATCTCCTGTACCCTACGTTGACAGACTAACTATGTACCATCCCTAATTACCCCTTGAGAAGGTGGCAGTGAGCTGCCTTCTTGAACTGCTGCAGTTTCTGAGGTGTAGGTACACCCACAGTGCTGTTAGGGAGGGAGTTCCAGGATTGTTATTGGACATCAGTCAGTCCGTGTGGTGTAGGTACACCCACAGTGCTGTTAGGGAGGGAGTTCCAGGATTGTTATTGGACATCAGTCAGTCCATGTGGTGTAGGTACACCCACAGTGCTGTTAGGGAGGGAGTTCCAGGATTGTTATTGGACATCAGTCAGTCTGTGTGGCGTAAGTGCACCCACACTGCTGTTAGGGAGGGAGTTCCAGGATTTTGACAGTGAAGGAACGGCCGATATATTTCCAAGTTGGGATGGTGAGTGACTTGGAGGGGAACCTCCAGGTGGGGGTGTTCCCAGGTACCTGCTGCCCTTTGTCCTTCTAGATGGTAGAGGTTGTGTGTTTGGAAGGTGCTGTCTAAGGAGCCTTGGTGAGTTGCTGCAGTGCATCTTGTAGATGGTAAACACAGCTATTACTGAGCATCGGTGGTGAAGGGAGTTTTTTTTATTCATCCCTGGGCACGCTGGCTGGCCAGCATTTATTATCCCCAGACACCCTTGAACTGAGTGTCTTGCTTGGCTATTTCAGAGGACTGTTGAGAGTCAACCACATTGCTGTGTCACACGTAAGTCAGACCAAGTAAAGACAGCAGATTTCCTTCCCTAAAGGACATTAGTGAACAAGATGGGTTTTTCCCACAACCGACAATGGTTTCATGGTCATCACTAGATTCTTAATTCCAGATGTTTTTAATATATCACGTGGAGTGAATCAAATTGGCTGGAGACTGATATCTGAGATGCTGGGGAGCACTGGAGGAGGCTGAGATGGATCATCCACTTGGCACTTCTGGCTGAAGATTGCTGTGAATACTTCAGCCTTATCTTTTGCACTGATGAGCTGGGCTCCTCCATCACTGAGGGTGGGGATATTTGTGAAGCCGCCTCCTCCAGTGAGTTGTTTAATTATCCACTACCATTCATTGCTGGACGTGGCAGGACTACAGAGCTCAGATCTGATCGCTTAGTTCTGCCTATTGCATACATGTAGTCCTGTGTTACAGTTGGATTTAGAGATGCCCAACTACCTCATCTTTGCTGTTGGATTCTCTCTCAGACTGGAATCTCTCCGAATGGAAAGGTGCTGCAGAAATGAAAGGTCATCCCTTTATTGCCACAATGATCTGAAGGTGCCAATTACTCAGCAGGGATTGGGAAAACATACTGTTTAACACGAGATGCAGGTGACCTGATCTGTCGGGTGGAAATCAGTTACAGAGCTGTGCGTGCTGCGCTCCGAGGCAAAAGTGAAACCAAGACTAGATCACATGACACACTTCCTTCTTGGTGATGTCATGCTGCTGTCCCTTAAAGACACATGACAACATTTGTCACTTTCCCGAGGCGGCAGTCACAAACAGAAGATTTGTTTCTGTTGTATCTTTCACAACTTAAAAATCCCAACCTTCCATGTTTAGTGGCGAAAAACTGCAGCAGGTGACGGTGCAGAGGGACTTCGGGGTCCTTGTGCATGAGTCGCAAAAACCCAGCTTGCAGGTGCAGCAGGTGGTCAGAAAGGCGAATGGGATGCTGGCCTTCATAGCGAGGGGGATTGAATATAAAAGTAGGGAGGTCTTGCTGCAGCTGTATAGGGCATTGGTGAGGCCGCAGCTGGAGTACTGTGTGCAGTTTTGGGCGCCGCACCTGCGCAAGGATATTTTGGCCCTGGAGGGAGTGCAGAGGAGGTTTACTAGGCTGATACCGGAGTTGAGGGGGTTGAGCTATGAGGAGAGGCTGAATAAACTAGGCTTGTACTCGCTAGAGTTTAGAAGAATGAGGGGAGATCTCATTGAGACGTATAAGATGATGAATGGGATGGATAGGATAGAGGTGGAGAGACTCTTCCCGCTCAAAAAAGACAGTAGGACTAGAGGGCACAGCCTCAAGATAAAGGGGAGGCGGTTTAGAACGGAGTTGAGGAGGAACTTCTTCACTCAAAGGGTGGTGAATCTCTGGAATTCTCTGCCCGTTGAAGTGGTGGAGGCTGCCTCGCTAAATATTTTTAAGAAGCGGGTTGATGGGTTTTTGATAAGAGAGGGGATTAAGGGTTATGGGGAGAGGGCGGGAAAGTGGAACTGAGACACGACAGATCAGCCATGATCTTATTGAATGGCGGGGCAGGCTCGAAGGGCTAGATGGCCTACTCCTGCTCCTATTTCTTATGTTCTTATGTTCTTATGTCACTGTCAGAGAGTTACTGTATGAAATGCAAATGTCCTTTGATGCAACTGTTCATTGTGAGAGACATTTGGATTGCCCCACCCGTGGTGGCTGCATCTTGCCTCAGCCCCAGGCTCTTCATTCCATTCCCACCTTCAACCCCAAGAGTCAGTTCAAATTCTAGAAACATTGACAGTAATTTGGTGTCTCACCTCACAACCTAATCTTCACCCGGGAGTTTGAACAGTCAGATATCAGCTTCAACTGTACCCCAGTGAGCGTCAGCACCTTCAGGAGAGAGAGAGAGAGAGAGAGAGAGACCGACTGTACCCCAGTGAGAGTCAGCACATTCGGGGGGGGAGAGAGAGAGACCAACTGTACCCCAGTGAGAGTCAGCACCTTCAGGAGAGAGAGAGAGAGACCAACTGTACCCCAGTGAGAGTCAGCACCTTCAGGGGAGAGAGAGAGAGAGAGAGACCAACTGTACCCCAGTGAGAGTCAGCACCTTCAGGAGAGAGAGAGAGAGACCAACTGTACCCCAGTGAGAGTCAGCACCTTCAGGGGAGAGAGAGAGAGAGAGAGAGAGAGAGAGAGAGACCAACTGTACCCCAGTGAGAGTCAGCACCTTCAGGAGAGAGAGAGAGAGAGACCAACTGTAACCCAGTGAGAGTCAACACCTTCAGGGGAGAGAGAGAGAGAGAGAGACCAACTGCACCCCAGTGAGAGTCAGCACCTTCAGGAGAGAGAGAGAGACCAACTGTACCCCAGTGAGAGTCAGCACCTTCAGGAGAGAGAGAGAGAGAGAGAGACCAACTGTACCCCAGTGAGAGTCAGCACCTTCAGGAGAGAGAGAGAGAGAGACCAACTGTACCCCAGTGAGAGTCAGCACCTTCAGGGGGGAGAGAGAGAGAGAGAGAGAGACCAACTGTACCCCAGTGAGAGTCAGAACCTTCAGGAGAGAGAGAGAGAGAGAGAGAGAGAGAGACCAACTGTACCCCAGTGAGAGTCAGCACCTTCAGGAGAGAGAGAGAGAGAGAGAGAGAGACCAACTGTACCCCAGTGAGAGTCAGCACCTTCAGGGGAGAGAGAGAGAGAGAGAGACCAACTGTACCCCAGTGAGAGTCAGCACCTTCAGGGGAGAGAGAGAGAGAGAGACCAACTGTACCCCAGTGAGAGTCAGCACCTTCAGGGGAGACAGAGAGAGAGAGAGAGACCAACTGTACCCCAGTGAGAGTCAGCACCTTCAGGAGAGAGAGAGAGAGAGAGAGAGACCAACTGTACCCCAGTGAGAGTCAGCACCTTCAGGAGAGAGAGAGAGAGAGAGACCAACTGTACCCCAGTGAGAGTCAGCACCTTCAGGAGAGAGAGAGAGAGAGAGAGACCAACTGTACCCCAGTGAGAGTCAGCACCTTCAGGAGAGAGAGCCAGAGAAAGAGAGAGACCAACTGTACTCCAGTGAGAGTCAGCACCTTCAGGGGAGAGAGAGAGAGAGAGAGAGAGAGAGAGAGACCAACTGTACCCCAGTGAGAGTCAGCACCTTCAGGAGAGAGAGCCAGAGAAAGAGAGAGACCAACTGTACTCCAGTGAGAGTCAGCACCTTCAGGGGAGAGAGAGACCAGCTGTAACCCAGTGAGAGTCAGCACCTTCAGGGGAGAGAGAGAGAGAGAGAGAGAGAGAGAGACCAACTGTACCCCAGTGAGAGTCAGCACCTTCAGGAGAGAGAGAGAGAGAGAGACCAACTGTACCCCAGTGAGAGTCAGCACCTTCAGGGGAGAGAGAGAGAGAGAGAGAGAGAGACCGACTGTACCCCAGTGAGAGTCAGCACCTTCAGGGGAGAGAGAGAGAGAGACCAACTGTACCCCAGTGAGAGTCAGCACCTTCAGGAGAGAGAGAGAGACCAACTGTACCCCAGTGAGAGTCAGCACCTTCAGGAGAGAGAGAGAGAGAGAGACCAACTGTACCCCAGTGAGAGTCAGCACCTTCAGGAGAGAGAGAGAGAGAGAGAGAGAGACCAACTGTACCCCAGTGAGAGTCAGCACCTTCAGGAGAGAGAGAGAGAGAGAGAGAGACCAACTGTACCCCAGTGAGAGTCAACACCTTCAGGAGAGAGAGAGAGAGAGAGAGAGACCAACTGTACCCCAGTGAGAGTCAACACCTTCAGGGGAGAGAGAGAGAGAGAGAGAGAGAGAGACCAACTGTACCCCAGTGAGAGTCAGCACCTTGAGGAGAGAGAGAGAGAGAGAGAGAGAGACCAACTGTACCCCAGTGAGAGTCAGCACCTTCAGGGGAGAGAGAGAGAGAGAGAGACCAACTGTACCCCAGTGAGAGTCAGCACCTTCAGGGGAGAGAGAGAGAGAGAGAAACCAACTGTACCCCAGTGAGAGTCAGCACCTTCAGGAGAGAGAGAGAGACCAACTGTACCCCAGTGAGAGTCAGCACCTTCAGGAGAGAGAGAGAGACCAACTGTACCCCAGTGAGAGTCAGCACCTTCAGTATTTCCGCTGCGTTAGTGTTGTCTACTGTGGCTGTAACAGTTCACGGCATACTGGTGGAATGTGGAAGTTTGATTTTTTCTGTTCTGAAGCATAATGAATTGGTTGTGAACAATGTGTGTAATTCTAGCATTGCCCTGGATTGGGGATCCTCAGTGCACAGTTTGTAACACTCAGTGTGTCAGCATTGTTCTGCATCTCTGCTCTCTGCATATCTGATTGTCCCTGGAGCCAGCTCTGAGCTGGGAGCCCTGCACACAGTCCTGCTGCAACACTGAATGTGTCATTGCTGGTCCTGCCTCTGAGAAACTGAGTTATTTTTTAAACAGTCATCTTCAGACACTCTGAAATAACAAGATTTTTACAAGGCAAAGTTCCCACATGGCCAGAGATCAGATCAGAAGTGGGACATGGTTCAAAACTTGCTGGCGATTAGAAAGCATTACTGCAGAAATAAATGTGTTCAAAGAGCCAGACTAGGTGGGTGGTCTCTTCCTGAGCTGTTTCTGTGAGGATTGACATTCATAGACTCCGTTTTGTAAAGAGATTTCTCTCATAGCCTGTGGGTTTACACCAATAGGTGCTGTTATATCCTGGCAACAAGTTTATATCATTTTTGACAGCTAACTGCGGAATCTCATTACTGTTTCATTCACTAAATCATCTGTGTAACTTTGCTGGGAAATTTAAATCAGAAACTCAGATTTCAGTCTTACTTGTGCCTGGGCCTTTGATGCTTGTGGCAACTTCCCACAACTTTCCAATGAATGGCTGGTTTCAAATTAGAACAGGTTTCTCTCTTCGTAAAATCATACAATCCCTACAGTGCAGAAGGAGACCGTTCAGCCCATCAAGTTTGTACTGACTCTCTGACAGAGCATCTTACTGAGGCCTTATCCCCGTAACCCCACATATTTAATACACTGATCTCCTTCACCTCCACATCTTTGGACACTAAGGGACAATTTAGCATGGCCACTCCACCTAACCTACACATCTTTGGACACTAAGGGACAATTTAGCATGGCCAATCCACCCTAACCTGCACATCTTTGGACTGAGAGGGGAAAGCAGAGCACCCAGTGGAAACCCACACAGACATGGGGAGAATGTGCAATCTCTACAGAGACAGTGACCCAAGCTGGAATTGAACTTGGGTCCCTAACGCTAACCACTGTGCTACCATGCTGCAATGGAACCCTGCTCCCTGCGCTGTGAAGTTTGTCCAAGGTTTCCCCACACCTTCCATGTGCTTTGAAAATAAGCTGTCCATAATGTTCTCAAGAGAGCTGGCAAAGTAAATGCAAAGAAACCCTGAGCAACAAGATGCAGCGCACTGTCAACCATAGAACAACCCCTCACAAGCTCTTAAGCTGATCTTTCTCCACACCCTATCTGTAACTGTAACACTACATTCTGCACCCTCTCCTTTCCTTGTCCCCCATGTACTCTATGAACGGTATGCTTTGTCTGTATAGTGTGCAAGAAACAATACTTATCACTGTATCCCAACACGTGATAATAATAAATCAACTATTAAGCTGATCTTTCTCTACACCCTATCTGTAACACTACATTCTGCACCCTCTCCTTTCCTTCTCCCCTATGTACTCTATGAACAGTATGCTTTGTCTGTATAGTGCACAAGAAATGATACTTTTCACTGTATCTCAATAAATGGGACAATCATAAATCAAATCAAATCGATAGCAACATGGCACTGATGGGCTCAATGGCCTCTCTCTGTTTCTATGGCGCCTGAAGCGCTTCATTATCCCATACCCCTTGGTACCATTAAAATCTAAAGAAAAGATCGATGCCTATCTTGAATACAATCAGTGACATGGCATCTGTGGTAGAGAATTCCACAGGTTCACCACCCTGACTGATGAAATCTTTCCTCATCTCAGTTCTAAATGGTCTGCCCCATATCCTGAGACTGTGTCCCCTTGTTCTAGATTCTCCGACCAGGGAAATCATCCTCCCTGCATCTCGTCAGTCCAGCCCTGTTAGAATTTTATACATTTCACTCAGATCTCCTTTCATTCATCTAACTCCCAGCGAGCGCAGGCCCAATCAAACCAATCTCTCCTCATAGGACAGTTCCACCAACCCCAGTATCATCCAAGTGAATCTTTGCTGCACTCCCTCTGTGGCAAGTATATCCTTTCTTAGGTAGGGATCCCAAAACTGCCCACACTGCTCCAGGTGTGGTCTCACCAAGGTCCTGTACAGCTGCAGTAAGATATTTCTACTTCTGAATTCAAAGCCTCTTGCACCGAAGGCCAACATACCTTCCTAATTGCTTGCTGCATCTGCCTCTCCACTTTCATTGACTGGTGTACGAGGACACATGGATTCCTCTGTACATCCACTTCCTAATACAGCACCACTTAAATAATACTACTCCTTTCTGTTTTCCACGTTGAAGTGTGTGAGTTCACATTTAGCCGCGTTCTGCTGCATCTGCCATGTATTTGCCCACTCACTCAACTTGTCTAAACCACTTCCTCACAATTAACAGTCCTGCCTAGTTTACTGTCATCCCACCCAGAAAAGTTTGAGTCTGGAAGGACCACTGAAGACTTTGAGCAGAGGCCCTCACTGAGGAGTTGGCTCAACACTGGCACAGCCTTCTTACCTACCCTCTGCCCATTGGAAAGCTCTGCTTGGCACGCTTCTGTTAACAGGTTTGTCACCTGCCTGGTGTGTACTCGATGGAGTTCGGAAGGATGGGGGGGGGGGGGGGGGGGTGGAATCTCATTGAAACTCTCAGAGTACTGAAAGACCTAGAAAGAGTGGACGTGGGGAAGATGTTTCCATTAGAGGGAGAGACTAGGCTCTGAGGGCACAACCTCAGGATAAAGGGATGACCCTTTAGAACTAAGATGAGGAGGAATTTCTTCAGCCAGAGGCTGGAGAATCTGTGGAATTCCTTGCCACAGAGGGGGCCAGGTCACTGAGTGTATTTAAGACAGAGGTAGATAGGTTCTTGATTGGTGAGAGGAACACAGGTTATGGGGACAAAGTGGGAGAATGGGATTGAGAAACTTATCAGCTGTGACAGAGCAGACTCAATGGGCCAAATGGCCCAATTCTACTCCTATATCTTATGGGCTTACGGATTGGAAGCGCACTGTCGCGCTCCTGTCAAGGGACAACTTTTGCTCACCATTTCTGCTCCTTCTCATCCAATTGAAGAGTTCACAGGATCACAAATCCAGCGTGTTGAGTTGAGCTATCAGTACGGGAAGTGGCCAAGTCTGTGGCTGGCCGCCTGTCAGTGCAGCTGAACAGGCCACGCTCTCTGTCAACATCGTAAGTCAGGATTACAAACGCAGCGCATTTGCAATACAAGGGCCTCAGAGAGTGGATCATGTTTGAGCTGGAAGCGACGCTGACAACCTTCAGAGAGAAGTGGTCAAGAGAGGATGTGGTTAAGAAGGCGTATGGTGTACTGGCCTTCATTAATCGAGGGATTGAGTTTAGGAGTCGGGAGGTAATGCTGCAACTTTATAAGACCCTTGTCAGACCTCACTTGGAGTACTGTGCTCAGTTCTGGTCGCCTCACTACAAGAAGGATGTGGAAGCTATTGAGAGGGTGCAGAGGAGATTTACAAGGATGTTGCCTGGATTGGGTGGCATGCCTTATGAAGTTAGGTTGAGGGAGCTAGGTCTCTTCTCCCTGGAGAGACGAAGGATGAGAGGTGACCTGATAGAGGTTTATAAGATGTTGAGAGGAATAGATAGGGTGGATTCTCAGAGGCTATTTCCCAGGGCTGAAATGGTCACTACGAGAGGACACAGGATTAAGGTGCTGGGGAGTAGGTACAGAGGAGATGTCGGGGGTAAGTTTTTCATTCAGAGGGTGGTGAGTGAGTGGAATCGGCTGCTGTCGGTGGTGGTGGAGGCGAACTCGTTAGGGTCTTTTAAGAGACCTCTGGATGAGTACATGGGATTTAATGGGATTGAGGGTTATAGATAGGCCTGGCAGGTAGGGATATGATCGGCGCAACTTGTGGGCCAAAGGGCCTGTTTGTGCTGTAGTTTTCTATGTTCTATGTAAGTCCCATGTTTACAGTGCAGTAACAATGCAAAGGCTGTGACACCCAACCTTCCAACCTACACTCAACACCGTGCAGCCAGCATCCAGCTAATGCAAATACTTCAAATCAAAAACACTGGTTATCACTGCAGGCTAGCAGATAGGAGACAGAGGGTGGTGGTTGATGGTAAATATTCGTCATGGAGTTCGGTTACGAGTGGTGTGCCTCAGGGATCTGTTTTGGGGCCACTGCTGTTTGTAATTTTTATTAATGATCTGGATGAGGGTATAGTTGGGTGGATTAGTAAATTTGCTGATGACACCAAAGTCGGAGGTGTGGTAGATTGTGAGGAAGGGTGTCATAGTTTGCAGGGAGACTTAGACAGGTTGCAGAGCTGGGCCGAGAGGTGGCGGATGGAGTTTAATGCGGAGAAGTGTGAGGTAATTCACTTTGGTAGGAATAACAGATGTGTCGAGTACAGGGCTAACAGGAGGACTTTGAATAGTGTGGATGAACAGAGGGATCTAGGTGTATGTGTACATAGATCCCTGAAAGTTGGGAATCAAGTAGATAAGGTTGTTAAGAAGGCATACGGTGTCTTGGCGTTTATTGGTAGGGGGATTGAATTTAGGAGTCGCAGCGTCATGTTGCAACTGTACACAACTCTGGTGCGGCCGCACTTGGAGTATTGTGTGCAGTTCTGCTCCCCACATTACAGGAAGGATGTGGAGGCATTGGAAAGGGTGCAGAGGAGGTTTACCAGGATGTTGCCTGGTATGGAGGGGAGGTCCTATGAGGAGAGACTGAGGGATTTGGGGTTGTTTTCGCTAGAAAGAAGGCGGCTAAGAGGGGATCTTATTGAAACATATAAGATGATTAGAGGTTTAGATAGGGTGGATAGTGATAGCCTTTTTCCTCGGATGGAGAAAGCTAGCACGAGGGGGCATGGCTTTAAATTAAGGGGGGGTAGTTATAGGACGGATGTCAGGGGCAGGTTCTTTACCCAGAGGGTGGTGAGGGATTGGAATGCCCTGCCTGCTGCAGTTGTGGATGCGCCTAGTTTGGGGGCGTTTAAGAGATCCGTGGATAGGTTTATGGACGAAAAGGGATTGGTTTAGGTTAGTGGGTCATTGTTGTTTAACTGGTCGGCGCAACATCGTGGGCCGAAGGGCCTGTTCTGCGCTGTAATGTTCTATGTTCATTAGCCAACTAGAAAGTTGCCCTTTGATGGACTGAATGGTCTTCCCTTTTCTCCCTGTTACCTCAGTGCTACTGTTTTCACAAGCAAATCAGAAACCCCAACTCTATTCAATACGCAAACTCCCCTAATACTTTAATTTAAGGGTGGCACAGTGGTTAGCGCTGCTGCCTCACAGTGCCAGGGACCCAGGTTGCTTTCCCAGCTTAGGTCACTGTCTGTGTGGAGTCTGCACATTCTCCTTGTGTGTGCATGGGTTTCCTCCAGGTGCCCAGTTTCCTCCCACAGTCCAAAGATGTGTAGGTTAGGCCATGGTAAATTGTCCCTTAGTGTCCAAAGATGTGTAGGTTAGTGGGGGGGAAGGGGATTAGCGTGATAAATATGTGGAGTTATGGGATTAAAGCCTGGGTAAGATAAAAAAAAAATGGGTTGGGGCAGGCTCAACGGGCCAAATGGCCTCCTTCTGCACTATAGGGATTCTACCAAAAGCATCTGTGACATCCTGGATTCAGCATTCCCGGATTGCGGAGAAGATTCCCCCTCCTCCCATCCCCACCGGCTCCTCACCCCGTCAGCAGAGTTAGAAGTTTTATTCCTTACCACAGCTGGACTGAAGCATTGTCTGGTCCCTCCAGCTGTTGGGTTTGTCCCAAGGATTCCCCTCAGTAATTGGCACAACGTGAGGCATGGCTTCCATGTTCCATCCAGCAGCAAGCTGAAACACACACACACACACAGTTAGAGAAAGATAACAAGTCCTGCATTTCCATAATGCCTATCCCCACAAGGCTTCACAGCCAGCGGAACACTATCTGAGGTTGTAAAGTGCCAAACAGAGCGGACAATGCACACACAGCAAGATTCCACAATATGATACGGAATAAATCATCTGCTTTTGAGAGAATGACTAAACCATAAATATTAACCAGGAGACAGAGGAGATCATCAGAGTGTGTCCCGGGAGTTTAACCTTCTTCAAACAGACACTCCCTCGGCGCTGACCCTCCATACCTCTATAACCTCCTCCAGCCCCCTACACTCCTCCATATCTCTATAACCTCCTCCAGCCCCCTTACACCCCCTCCCTATTTCTGCAACCTCCTCCAGTCCCCTACACCCCCTCCCTATCTCTGTAACTTCCTCCAGGCCCTACACCCTTCCCTATCTCTGCAACCTCCTCCAGCCCCCTACACCACCCTCCCTATCTCTGTAACCCCCTCCAGCCCCCTACACCCCTCCCTATAAACTCCTCCTCATCCATAGTTAACGAGGAAAATCAGTGATAGTGTTAAAGACAAAGAGAAGGCATATAAATTTGGCCCAAAAAAGCAGCAAACCTGAGGACAGGGAGAAATTTAAAATCCAGCAGAACAGGACAACAGGTTTAATTCGGAAGGAGAAAAGAGAATGCGAGAGTAAACTTGCAGAAAAATTAAAAACCTGATTGCAAAGGTTTCTACAGACATGTGAAGAGGAAAAGACTGGTGAAGACAAGTGTAGGTCCCTTCCAGTTAGAATCAGTATCATGAACAGATACTTTGGATCTGTCTTCACTAAGGAGGACACAAATAACCTTCCAGAAATACCAGGGGGCACAGGGTCTAGGAGGAACTGAAGGAAATCCTCATCAGTCAGGAAATTGTACTGGGCAAGTTGCTGGGATTAAAACCTGGTAAATCCCCAGGGTCTGATGCTCTGCATCCCAGAGTTCTCAAGGAAATGGCCCTGGAAACAGTGGACGTGTTGGTGAACATTTTCCCGTATTCTATAGACTCTGGAAGAGTTCCAGTGGATTGGAGGGTCGCTAATGTAACCCCACTTTTTAAAAGAGGAGGGAGAAAGAATAGACTGGTGAACCTGACATCGGTGATGGAGTCAATGATTAAGGATGTAATTGAGCATCTGGAAAGCGGTGACAGGATTAGTCTGAATCAGCACAGATTCACTAAAGGGAAATCATGCTTGACAAATCTGGGATTTTTGAGGATGTGACCAGTAGAATGGACAAGGGTGAACCAGTGGATGTTGTGTATTTGGACTTT
The DNA here is from genome assembly GCF_965287045.1 of Carcharhinus amblyrhynchos. Taxonomy (NCBI): domain Eukaryota; kingdom Metazoa; phylum Chordata; class Chondrichthyes; order Carcharhiniformes; family Carcharhinidae; genus Carcharhinus; species Carcharhinus amblyrhynchos. The sequence goes on along the minus strand of NW_027650035.1, from coordinate 5,008 downwards.
TCAAAAGGCTTTTGATGAGGTCCCACACAAGAGATTACTGAGCAAAATTAAAGCTCGTGGTATTGGGGTAACGTATCGATGTGGATAGAGAACTGGTGGGCAAACAGAGAATGGGAATAAACGGGTCCTTTTCAGAGCGGCAGGCAGTGACTAACAGGGTACTGCAGGATTCAGTGCTGGGACCCCAGCTATTCACAATATATATCAATGATTTGGACGAAGGAATCCAATGCAATATCTCCAAATTTGCAGATGATACTAAGCTGGGTAGCAGCGTGTGCTATGAGGAGGCTGCAGAGTGACTTGGACAGGCTTGCTAAGTGGGCAAATGCAACATAATGTGGATAAATGGGAGGCTATCCACTTTGGTAGCAAATAGAGAAAGGCAGATTATCCTCCAAATGGTAGCAGTTTAGGAAAAGGGGAAGTGCAATGTGACCTGGGAGTCACGGTTGAACAGTCGCTGAAGGTTGGGATACAGGGACAGCAGGGGGTGAGGAAAGCTAAGAACAGGCTGGCCTTCTTAGCCAGGGTATCGGAGTCTTGCTGCAGTTATACAGGGCCTTGGAGAGGCCACATCTCGAGGACCATGTGCGGTTTTGGTCTCCTAATCTGTGGAAGGAGATTCTTGCTATTGAGGGAGTCCAGCAAAGGTTCACCAGACTGATCCCTGGAATGGCAGGTGAAGAGAGACTGGGCTTGTACTCACTGGAATTGTGAAGAGTGAGAGGGGATCTCAGAGAAACGTAAAATCCTGATGGGACTGGACAGGTTAGATACGGGAAGAATGTTCCTGGGAAGTCCAGAACTAGGGGTCTAAGAATAACGGGTAAACCATTCAGCACTGAGATGGGGAAGAACTTCTTCACTCAGAGTTGTGAACCTGTGGAATTCTCTCCCACAGAAAGCTGAGTTTGTTAGATATGTTCAAAAGGGAGCTGGACGTGACCCTTGTGGCTAAAGGGATCAAGGGGTATGAAGAGAAAATGAAGGGCTGAATGGCCTACTCCTGCACCTATTTTCTATGCTTTGATGTAAGCATCCATTTCTCTAATCTCCTCCAGCCCCTACAACCCTCCTTATCTCGATAATCTCCTATAACCTTGCTTACGTATGTAACCTCCTCCAGTACCCACAACTCTCCTTCTGTAATCTCCTCCAGCCCTTAAACCCCTCCCTATCTCTGTAACCTCCTCCAGCCCCCTACACCCCCTCCCTATCTCTGTAACCTCCTCCAGCCTCTAGTCTCCTCCCTATCTCTAACATACTCCAGCCAATACAACCCTCCAAGGCTCTGCAATCCTCCAATTCTGGCTTCTCGTGGACATCCCCGATTTTAAATTGCTCCACCTCTTGCAGCCATGCCTTCAGCTGTCTGAACTCCAAGCTCTGGAACTCCCTCCCTAAACCCCTCCGTCTCTCTGGACCTCACTTTTCCCCTTTATAGACACTCCTTAAAACCCACCTCAAGTTAAGGGGCTGCAGAGATACAAGTTTCAGTTGCTCTCCTGAGGTGCAAAGCTGTGCTTCACCCTGCCCGCTGCACATTATTGTTCTTGATGCTCTCCCTGGTTTCGTAGTACAGGGTGGGTGCTGGCTTATTGGGTGGCACTGCCCACAGTGGTAGAGACACGCTGTTCCAATTAGAAACCTCTGATTGAAGTGGTTGGAGTGCGTCACCCATAGCTGCAAACATTGCGGAGCGTTACACTGGACTGCTTTTGTTTGAAAGGGAATGAGAGCCTGGTAATGATTTTCGAGTGCTTGTCTTCCTGATGGCATTTTTTCTGTAGTTTATCTTGGGTTTGAGCCAACCACATACTCCACAAGTAGCAGCACTCCCTCCGGTTCAGATATCCGAGCTTTAACTCCACGTGTGGTCCAGCCCGCACTGAAGCGGTGGTGGCCTGTTTTATTTCCAAACTTCCCCAGGCCAAAACATGGAAATTGTACAAAGTCACGCCAGGCCCCAAGCTTTGCCGAGTGGCATTTTTCAGGCACTGAATGGGCACCAGAGCCCCCAACCTTCACCCAGCAGGAAGGAACGCACAGAGCAGCGCACCAGCTTAACAAGAGGTCAGCAACAGAATTTTCTGCCATGTCTGAATCATAGAATCACTACAGTGTAGAAGGAGGCCATTCAGCCCATCAAGCTGCATCAACTCTCTGAAAGAGCATCTTACCCAGGCCCTACTCTGTAACCCCACATTTACCCTGCTAATCCACCTAACCTACACAGTTTTGGACAGTAATGGACAATTTATCATGGCCAATCCACCTAACCTACACGGCTTTGGACAGTAATGGATAATTTAGCATGACCAATCCACCTAACCTGCACATCTTTGGACACTAAGGGACAATTTAGCATGGCCAATCCCCCTAACCTACACATCTTTGGACACTAAGGGACAATTTAGCATGGCCAATCCCCCTAACCTACACATCTTTGGACACTAAGGGACAATTTAGCATGGCCAATCCACCCTAACCTACACATCTTTGGACACTAAGGGACAATTTAGCATGGCCAATCCCCCTAACCTACACATCTTTGGACACTAAGGGACAATTTAGCATGGCCAATCCCCCTAACCTACACATCTTTGGACTGTGGGAGGAAACTGGAGCACCCGGAGGAAACCCACGGAAACAGGGAGAACATGCAGACTCCACACAGGCAGTGACCCAAGGCCAGAATTGAACTTGGGTCCCTGGCCCCAACAGTGGAACACAAGAATCCTGGGCCCACGTCTAAAGTAGGCCCCACACCATTAGAGCTGCCGCTGTTAAGTCGGTTTGCCCTGAGGCATTGTACCAGCCACATTCAGAAAAGAACAAGTCTACACACGACCCTTAACACAAGCATCAAACATCACTAGGAAAGTTGCCAGGTGTGGCACTCCGAGTGATATGGGATTACATTCTGGCGCCACTGAAACGTGAGCCACTGCCAACTAGGCTTCACAGCGAGAACATCTAGATACATGCGGATGGAGTGGAAATAGTCAAGAGTTTCAAGGTGTCCAGATCACCAACCACCTGTCCTGGTCCCCTCATGCTGAAGCTATCGTTAAGAAAGCCCCACCAACGCCTCTACTTTCTCAGAAGCCTAAGGAAATCTGGTATCAGCTACGACTCTCACCAACTTTTACAGATGCACCATAGAAAGCATTCTTTCTGGTTGTATCACAGCTTGGTATGGGCTCCTGCTCTGCCCAAGACCACAAGGAACTACGAAAGGTTGCGAACGTAGCCCAATCCATCACACAAACCAGCCTCCCATCCATTGACTCTGTCTACACTTCCTGCTGCCTCGGAAAAGCAGCCGGTATAATTAAGGACCCCACACATTCTCTCTTCCACCTTCTTCCATTGGGAAAAGATACAAAAGTCTGAAAAAACATACCGACTCGAGAACAATTTCTTCCCTGCTGCTGTCAGACTTTTGAATGGACCTACCTCCCATTAAGCTGATCTTTCTCTACACCCTAGCTGTGACTGTAACACTACAATTTTGACCCTCTCCTTTCCTGCTCCCCCTATGTACTCTATGAATGGTATGCTTTGTCTGTATAGTGCACAAGAAACAATACTTTTCACTGTATCCCAATACATGTGACAATAATAAATCAAATCATCTCAATGTCCCCTCTGTCCTGGTAGCTGCTATGCCTAGCTGCAGGCTGTTGCCAGTGAAGTGACACAGCCAGTGGCAGCCACATCAGTGTCCAGCTGTCTGGGGGCATGTGTTTCCTGTCACAATACTGACATGTGCAGGAACACAGTTCACAAATCACCAAATACTGAAATAAGCCTCAATAAAGACCTCAGTAAAGGTCAGTGGCACTGCTGTCTCACAGTGCCAGGGACCCGGTTCGATTCCTGGCTTGGGTTACTGTCTGTGCAGTCTGCACGTTCTCCCCATGTCTGCGTGGGTTTCCTCCGGGTGCTCCATTTCCTCCCTTAGTGTTCAAAGATGTGCAGGTTAGGTGGATTAAAATGACATCAAGTTTCCTTTCAACTGGAGTGCCTTTATTTCCACAACTTTCCTCAGAGATCTACAGCCAGACAGAAGAGATTCGCCTGCCATGAAAAACAGGATTTTCAGGAGGCTAGATCCCACCGGTGAGAACGGCTGGAAAATTCTGGCCAATGACAGGTCACCTGCAGCACTGTGAAACACTCTTATTGGTCGAAGTATTGGCTCAGCAATAGTAACGGAAAGTCTCAGCCAACTTGCATATTTACGTTGCGTCTTTAATACAGGAACAGGCCAAGCTTCTCACATGAGCATTGGACATTGAGCCAAAGATATCAACATGGTGACCAAAGGCTTGTTCAAAGAGGTTAGTTTCAAAGGATCGGAAAGGAGGAGAGAGAGTTGGGGATAGGCCAGGCAGCCACAGACAACATCACTAAAAATAGAGTAGAATTCCTAAAGTGCAGAATGAGGCCATTCAGCCCATTGAGTCTGCACCAATCACAATCCCACCCAGGCGCTATCCCCATAACCCTATGCATTTACCCTAGCTAGTCCCCCTGACACCAAGGGGCAATTTAGCATGGCCAATCCACCTAACCTACACATCTTTGGAGTGTGTGAAGAAACTGGAGCACCCCGAGGTAACCCACGCAGACATGGGGAGAACGTGCAAACTTCACACAGACAGTGACCCAAGCCGGGAATTGAACCCAGGTCCCTGGCACTTTGAGGCAGCAACGCTAACCACCGTGCCACCCGGAATAATCAGGGGGTGTACAAGACGGCAAGATACAAAGATCTGAGAAGGCTGGCAGAGATGTGACCACGGACCACGTAAAGAATTGACTTGACGAGCAGGAGAAGGTGAAGAATGTGCACGTCTGCTCTGCCAGTTCAATAAGGTCAAGCCTGATCTTTTACTTCAATCCCACTTTCCTGCTCTATCCCCATATCCCTTAATATCCAAAAATCTATTGACCTGTAGTGAACCTATTCAATGATGGAGCACCCATAATCCTCTGG